>NC_091354.1:13897176-13907176 GCF_038502225.1 Cherax quadricarinatus | reverse complement strand
ATCACACACACCACACATCACACACACCACACATCACACACACCACACATCACACACACCACACATCACACACACCACACATCACACACACCACACATCACACACCACACATCACACACCACACATCACACACTCCTCACATCACACACACCACATATCACACACACACCACACCACACATCACACACACCACACACACCACACACACCACACACTCCCCACACGCCACACACATACGCCATACACATACGCCACACACATACGCCACACACATACGCCACACACATATGCCACACACATACGCCACACACATACGCCACACACATACGCCACACACATACGCCACACACATACGCCACACACATACGCCACACACATACACCACACGCACACGCCACACGCACACGCCACACACATACGCCACACATACGCCACACGCACATTAGTAATACACAAAATAATCAGTGAAAAACTGTGAAATTCCAAGTGCTTCCATAATTTCTCACATTATCAAGGAATTGTAAAAATAATAGAAGATACATGACCTCACACATGACCCAACACGCTGAGCATGGGACTGTATTGAAGATTTGTTCAGGTCACATATCAAGCAAAATTTATGAGTGACATGTCAACCGTAATTTCAATTCGTCACAAATTTTATTAATTATGAATGAAAATCCCCTCAAGGGAGGTTCTTTGATGCTAGTGAGGGAGCTCTTAATTGATGAAATTGGACTTGCCCTCTCCTTCCTTGGATCGAACCTAAATACCTCCCAGGCACTATATAACCCCTATGGGTTTAGTGCTTCCCCATAATAATAATATAATAAATGAATAATTTATTTAACCCTAAACTAATATTCATATTGAGATCAGTATTGCTTATATCAGTTGGGTGATCATAATCTCTTTCATGAATAAACAGAATATTAGACTCTTGTCCAGTTCTGATTCTGTATTTTTTTTGTTGTTGTAATCTTAGTTCAAGGCTTTTTCCAGTTTGACCATAATAAACTTCGTTGCAAAAATTTTTTTACAGGGAAAATTATATATGACCATTATCAATTTGGGGGGAATTCTTAATCATTTTTTTTAACCATATCAAGATTTTTAAATTCGTAGGGAGAGAAGGTATAACAAAATTTTCATGGTAAGGTAGAACCAACATATTCTTAATTGAGTATGCCTCTTTGTTCTTTTTTTAATTGTAAAATGTTCTTGTAGTTTTAAAAGATTTATCATTTAATTTTTTGGGGTATTTTAGATCATTTACTATTTCATAAATTTTAAAAACTTCCTTATCTGTGACCTCTGCTGCAAATATGCAGAGCTCTCAAAAATGTGGATGAGAATACAGAATGTTAAACTTGGTCATGATGGAGACATTTCAGAGCACCTCCTGTCCAAGCTCACCAGTTATCCAGTGTGTTTTTAAGAAAAGCTGGAAGTTTTCCAGAGACCATTGCTGTTGGCAAAATCTTTCATTGTCTTGTTTCCAGGGCTGCTGTGAGAATTTCAAGTCATGATGCAGCCATAATGCTTAGACCAATTCGGCTTGGGTTTGGGGTTCAAGAAGGCTGTGAGGCAGCAGCCCATGGATCACACCATACTTTGCTAACCAAACAGATTAGAAAGCACTGATCAAATTGGATTTTGCCAATGTTTTTTAACAAAGAAGATATGCCACATTCCAGTGCTGTTCATTAATATTTTCCTCTCTATCAATTTTCCAATTATGATATACTGTATTGGTATCTCAAAAATCTGTGACCTCATTACTCCTTAACTTTCCTGTATAGTCATTAAGGAATCCTTACTCGTTGATTTGTTTAAGGATCCATTGTTAGCCAGGATATTCAGAAAATATAGGCAGATTTGTCAGGCATATGATCTTTCAGTCCTAGGTGCTGGCAAATGCGTGTGCCCCCTAAATTCTCCTACATTATCTGAACATTCCACCTAACCCTGTTTGATGCCCTTAAGGATCAAACAGCTAAATCTAATTACAATTATTTCCCCCTTTCCCAGTGGCTAATTGCATATGTGCTTCACTTGTTTGTGACGGTGTATATATGTACATACGTGTGTGTATTTACCTATTTGTGGTTGCAGGGGTTGAGTCACAGCTCCTGGCCCTGCCTCTTTGCTAGTTTCTACTAGATCCAAGAGTTGTATTGTACCTCTTAACACTATGTATGAATCCTGCCTCCACTACTTCATTCTCAAGATTGTTCCACTTCCTGACAACTCTAAGGCTGAAGAAATACTTCCTAACATCCCCATGACTCATCTGAGTTTTCAACTTTTAGCTGTGTCTTTGTTCCTGTGTCCCATCTCTGAAACATTCTGTCCCTGTCCACCTGGTCATTTCCCCTCATTATTTTATACATCATTATCATGTCCTCCCTATCCTTTTTGCCCTCCGGTGTCATCAGGTTGAGTTCCTTAAACCTCTCCTCATAGGACATACCCCTTAGCTCCAGGACCAGTCGTGTTGCAAACTTTTGCACTTTCTCCTATTTCTTGATGTGCTTGACCAGGTGTGGGTTCCACATTGGTACTACATACCCTAGTAGGGGCCTTACGTAAACATTGTACAGTGTCGTGAATGACTCCGTAATTAGCTGTCGAAACACTATTCTTAGGTTTGCCAGGCATTCGTATGCTGGAGCAGTTATTTAATTGATGTGCACCTCAGGGGATGTGGTCGGTATGATGCTCACCCCTAGATCCTTTGCCTTGAATGAGTTTTGCAGCCTTTAACCCCCTAGCATGTACTCCATCCATGGTTTTCTTTGTCCTTCCCCAGGCTTCATGACTTACTTTGGTTGTGTACTCACCTAATTGTGGTTGCAGGGGTCGAGTCATGGCTCCTAGCCCCACTTCTTCACTGGTCACTGCTAGGTCCTTTCTCTCCCCCTGCTCCATGAGCTTTATCATACTTCATCTTAAAACCATATATGGATCCTGCCTCCACTACATCACTTTCCAGACAATTCCACTTCCCGGCAACTCTATGGCTGAAGAAATGCTTCCTAACATCCCTCTGACTCATCTGAGTCTTGAACTTCCAATTGTGACCTCTTGTTGCCGTGTCCCATCTCTAGAACATCCTGTCTTTGTCCACCTTGTCAATTCTTTGCAGTATTTTATGTCGTTATCATATCCTTCCTATCCCTCCTGTCCTCCAGTGTGTGTGTGTTTGTTGGTAGGTGTGTGTGGTATATTAGTTACCCGTTGTCAAAGGCACTTGTCGATAGATGCTTGGCCTATTGTCTGTGTGTGTGTACCCACCTAATTGTTGTTGCAGGGGTCGATTCATAGCTCCTGCCCTCACCTCTTCACTGGTCGCTACTAGGTCACTCTCTCCCTGTTCCATGAGCTTTATCATACCTCTTCTTAAAGCTATGTATGGATGCTGCCTCCACTACTTCACTTTCCAGACTATTCCACTTCCTGATAACTCTATGACAGAAGAAGTACTTCCTAACATCCCCATTACTCATCTGTGTCTTTAACTTCCTATTGTAACCCCTTCTTGCAGTGTCCCATCTCTGGAACATCTTGTCTCTGTCCACCTTGTCGATTCCTCTCAGTATTTTATATGTCGTTATCATGTCCCCCCCTCCTCTCTCTTGTCCTCCAGTATCGTCAGTTCGATTTCCTTTAATCTCTCCTCGTAGGACATGCCCCTTAGCTCCGGGACTAGTCTCGTTGCAAACCTTTGCACTTTCACCGGTTGCTACTAGGCCCTCTCTCTCCCCGCTCCATGAGCTTTATCAAACCTCGTCTTAAAACTGTGTATGGTTCCTGCCTCCACTACGTCATTTTCTAGGCTATTCCACTGCCTTACAACTCTATGACTGAAGAAATACTTCCTACTATCTCTCTGACTCATTTGTGTCTTCAACTTCCAATTGTGGCCTCTTGTTTCTGTGTCCCCTCCCTGGAACATCCTGTCCTTGTCCACCTTGTCTATTCCACGCAGTATTTTATATGTCGTTATCATGTCTCCCCTGACCCTCCTGTCCTCCAGTGTCGTCAGGCCGATTTCCCTTAATCTTTCTTCATAGGACATTCCCCTTAGCTCTGGAACTAACCTTGTTGCAAACCTTTGTACTTTCTCTAGTTTCTTGACGTGCTTTATCAAGTGCGGGTGTGCTGCATACTCCAGTATGGGCCTGACATACACGGTGTACAGTGTCTTGAATGATTCCTTACTAAGGTATCGGAATGCTGTTCTCAGGTTCGCCAGGCGCCCATATGCTGCAGCAGTTATCTGATTGATGTGTGCTTCCGGAGACATGCTCGGTGTTATACTCACCCCAAGATCTTTCTCCTTGAGTGAGGTTTGTGTGTGTGTGTGTGTGTGTGTGTGTGTCCAGTCTGTCCAGGTGTGTGTGTGTGTGTTTGTGTGTGTGTGTGTGTGTGTGTGTGTGTGTGTGTGTGTGTGTGTGTGTGTGTGTGTGTGTGTGTGTGTACTCACCAAGTTGTGGTTGCAGGGGTCGATTCATAGCTCCTGGCTCCGCCTCTTCACTGATGTGTGTGTGTATTAGGTCACTCACTAGCTAGAGGAGCGGTTTGGTTATTTGTTTGTTTAGGTTGAAGGTCATATTAGACATTAAGACCAAACTCTGCCTAGTTACTAAACATTAACTACCAGTTGCCTTTAATCTCCAATATCGTTAATATACGATGAGAACAGTGAAGCACTTCTGTGCGTATATAACTGGTACCCTGACATTTGAACTCTGAACAATGCCGGGTTCAGGATGGTGAGCGGTGCGGATAGTGGGTGGGTGGGGAAGTTACGTCATACTTCCAGGGATTCCCTCCAAGGGAATGCTGAGCCGGGATTATCTTTGATCAGTTGATGCATTCCTTACTTTGTTAGGTTTAAAGCCCGTCCACTACACCAGGCTCATTGAGGCTGCATGGAACCTCCAGGTAACATAAAAAAGATTACTTTAGTCCCTTAAATAGTGATTGGCGTCAACTGTGCATACACTGAGACCTTCATACCTCTATATATACACAGTGGAGTACACATGTGTATATATAAATTAGTTCTAATGGTTATAATTATAACCATAAATTTTAAAGGGGTGAGCTGGTAAGCCAGCGGAAGGCTTTGGTGATATGGCCAAAAGCTCAAGCTGCGTGCGATCATATGACTAAGACCCGCGTCAGGATACACTTGTTCTGTTTCCTGAGAACCTTTCCTAAATGCACTTACATGTGGACAGGGACCTGGGTAGATGTGAGCTGGACCTGCCTAGTATGGGCCAGTAGGCCCATACCAGTCGTCTCCTTTATGTTCTAAAGATATATAGCATATATATTTATCTTTAGACCACAGATATATAATACCGAGATGTTGGTGAATAAGACAACTGCACCACCTGGGAATTATTAAGAGACGGTTCGCTCGCCCACCAGGGCTTATATCAATCCAATACAGAGATAAAAGAACGAAGCTTTTTATCGCTGAACCAGTGAAGGAAGTAAAGTAGTGAAGCATTATATCATGTCCTTGTATTGATAAAGCCGTTGTATGGCGAAACGTCTACAACTAAAAATACCCGTATGTTGCACGTGTATAATTCTCCATCTTGTTGGTATTGTATACTATTCATGTACAATGAAACAGTAGTAAAAGTGGTTACATGTGGGCGGGGCCCAGAAGTACGTCAGGCCCAATTGCTAATGTGACTCACCGGTTTCTCTTATTGGTCTGACCTACTTCCATTAGTGGGTTGCGCCCACCTGTGATCACGTCTACTACTGCTGCATCACTTCATTCCACTTGCTCCACTATAATAGGCTCCGTTCTCATGTCTGCATTAGATGATAAAGCCTCTAATGGTCGGAACATCTCAATAAAGATACCCAGGTGTTTGATTAAATTAGATTTTGCCGCCGAATCGGCTAGTTTAATGTGCACCGCGTGTCCATCCCCTGGATGGTAGCACAAGATCGTATGGATACACTCAAGGCCTAACAACTAGACGCGAAAGGTTTAATAGGGTACATCTGGTGAGGGTATTTGCTTAAAACGTCTGTTATCTTATTTTCATTAATAAGTTACGTTGATATATTACATTGGTTATTGTAATATCTATCTTTATATTCTCATTAATCAAACACTTAGTGTTCAGGAAAGTGATCATTGGGCTGAATACATTCAGATTCATTATTTCTAAAGTTGTTTATAATTCTTGATACACCCTAAAATTGTGCCCTAATTTTTCCTTCAAGGTACTTTCTTTGGCAAATCTATCAACTTTACCATAAAGAAGAAATTCACCATAATGATGGAATCCATAAGAACTGCACATTAATTCTGAATTTTTAAAATCTATACTTGGCGTCTCCAATAAGCATATGTGAGTTAATGCGAATCTAGTGCCTTCGTTGATAACTTATCAGTAATCAGAGTTAATTTCAGTACCATTAGGATGGCAAACATTTCAGTTTGCAGTGTTGAAAACCAGTTAATTAATATTCCTAATTCAACATGATTACTAGAGTGCTTATTTAGTGAGGCGGCAAGAAGAGCAGTCTTCCAGTAGTCCCCTGTTTAGATCTATTAGCGTATGTATAATTTGTGATATATCATTACTAATAGTTAAGCGAGAAATTTCTTCTTGATCATTTGTCTCTACCATGTGCTAGGTATTTTATTCAAATCTGTGATGGGGTGAAGGTAGGGATAGGGGGTGATGGGGTAAAGGTAGGGATAGGGGGTGATGGGGACGGCAGGTGGCTTAAGCCGTAATGACGTTGAATCATGTAGAAAGTCATTATTGTTTACCTCCTCCTAGGGAAGGGGGTTCCTTGATGATGGTAAAGGGCTCTTGATCCAAGGATTGCAAATTACTCCCTCTACTTCCTTGGATGAAATCCGATTGTCCCCCATTCCTCGGTTGTTATATTGCCCCTTTTTATGTAGCATTTCTCTTGTTTATCTTTACCTTCATTGTGGTGATGGTGTCATGGCTTTGTGGTCGCACTTTCTAATGATACATCGTTCACTTCTCTTACGCATTACTTAGCCTCATTTTCTGAACGTTCATAGTTTTGAGAGAAATTAAATAGTGGTTATTTAATGGAGGTTATTTCCACCTCCCGTGGCTCGTCTCGCACCCAGCAGCCAGTGGCCACCCATGGCCCTCCAGAATTACAACTACTGATGCCAATAACAAAATCCCCCCAACAAACACAGAATACAACCTCGTTCATATTTGCTAATATACAGGGCCTTAAGCCATCCACCAACAACAAAATACCTTTTATCAGTGGACTTATAGAGGAGTCTAATGTAATGTTTGCAGCCTTCACAGAGACTCACACAAAAGATCACTTTGACAGTGAAATATGGATAAGTGGTTACAACCTTTTTAGATGCGACAGAAAAAACAGGCAACAAGGGGGGGTTGGCCTGTATGTCAAAGAGTCCCTTATCTGCACGGAGTTGCTGAACACCACAAATGAGGTAGTTGAAGTTCTGTCAATAAAGATCGAGAACCAAAACCTAGTCATTGTGGTTGTATACAAGCCACCAGATGCAACCTCACAACAGTTCAAGGAACAGCTACTGAAAATTGATTACTGTTTGGAAAACCTTCCAGCTCCATCCCCAAACATCTTACTGCTTGGTGATTTCAACCTAAGGCATACAAAATGGAAGAATGTAGCAAATAATGTTATAGCTGAAACAATCCCCGGAGGTAGCGCAGATGAAAGGTCACACACACATGAGCTACTAAGTCTCTGCGAAAAACACACCTTAAGCCAGCAGATAGTGGAGCCAACATGACTAGAAAACACACTTGACCTTATCTTCACAAATAATGAGGACCTGATAAGAGACATAAGATTATCAAAAACAACTAATTCCGATCACAACCTAATCGAAGTCCAGACGTACATGCATAGGGGTACTGATCAGCAGAATGCATGTACCTGTGAAGGTGTCTTCACAAAATACAACTTCAACAACAAGAACATCAACTGGGACCAGGTAAACCATGTCCTAAACGAAACATGTTGGGAAGATGTCTTAAATGACATGGATCCAAACCAGTGCCTTGAAAGGATCAACTTCCTGGTAGCCGAAGCATGTTCTAGGCATATTCCCCTAAGAAAGAAGAAGAGCAGGAGTAAACTGGAGAGAAAAAGATGCTCCCTCTACAGAAGACGACGAAGAGTCACTGAGCTCCTCAGGAGTGCTAGAACATCTGATACACGAAAGGAGGCGCTGACCAGGGAAGTGGAAACTATCGAACTTAAGCTAAATGACTCTTACAGGAACCAGGAGAGGCAGGAGGAGCTTAAAGCTATTAGTGAAATAGAAAGAAATTCAAAATATTTCTTTTCATATGCCAAAAACAAGGCAAATACCACATCTAGTATCGGGCCCTTACTCAGACAGAATGGGACTTACACAGATGACAACAAGGAACTGAGTGAAATATTGAAATCCCAGTACGACTCTGTGTTTAGTGAACCACTAATCGGTCTGAGGATCGACGACCCAAATGATTTCTTCATGAATGAGCCCCTAAACTCCATAAATGTATGCCAGATTTCCGACATTACCCTAACTCCGATATATTTCGAAAAAGCCATTGACAACATGCCTATGCACTCAGCCCCGGGCCCAGACTCGTGGAACTCTGTTTTCATTAAGAACTGCAAGAAACCCCTCTCGCGTGCCCTAAGTACACTATGGAGGAGGAGCTTGGACATGGGTGAAATTCCACAGTCACTTAAAACAACGGATATAGCCCCACTCCATAAAGGTGGCAGAAAAGCATTAGCTAAGAACTATAGACCAATAGCTCTGACGTCCCACATCATAAAAATCTTTGAAAGAGTGCTAAGAAGCAGGATTGCAAATCACCTGGATTCCCAAAATCTGCACAATCCAGGGCAACATGGGTTCAGGGCAGGTCGCTCCTGCCTCTCACAACTACTGGATCACTATGACATGGCCTTGGATGCACTGGAAGAAAATCAGAATGCAGATGTAATATACACAGACTTTGCAAAAGCATTTGACAAATGCGATCATGGCGTAATAGCCCATAAAATACGTGCTAAAGGAATAACTGGGAAAGTGGGGAGAAGTATCTTCAACGTCCTAACAAATCGAACACAAAGAGTAGTGGTCAACAGAGTTAAATCGGAGGCTGCCATAGTGAAGAGCTCTGTTCCACAAGGCACAGTACTCGCCCCCATCTTATTCCTTATCCTCATATCAGACATAAACAGAGATATACACCACAGCACCGTATCATCCTTTGCGGATGATACTAGGATCTGCATGAGGCTGTCATCTGCTGAGGACGCGGTTAATCTCCAAGAAGATATAAACAAAGTTTTCCAATGGGCAACGGCAAACAATATGATGTTCAATGAGGACAAATTCCAACTACTCCGTTATGGAAAACTGGAGGAGATAATAACTAGAACAGAGTTTACTACTGACTCCGGCCATACAATAGAGCGGAAAACTAATGTAAGGGACCTGGGAGCAGTAATGTCTGAGGATCTCACTTTCAAGGATCGCAACAGTGCCACGATCGCACGTGCAAAGAAAATGATAGGATGGATACTGAGAACTTTCAAAACGAGAGATGCCAAGCCCATGATGATCCTTTTCAAATCACTTGTTCTCTCTAGGCTGGAATACTGCTGTACATTAACATCTCCATTCAAAGCAGGTGAAATCGCAGATCTAGAGAGTGTACAGAGATCCTTTACTGCACGTATAAGTTCTGTCAAGCACCTTAACTACTGGGAACGCTTGGAAGCACTTGACTTGTACTCGTTGGAACGCAGGAGGGAGAGATATATCATAATCTACACTTGGAAAATCTTGGAAGGAATGGTCCCAAATCTGCACACGGAAATCACTCCCTATGAAAGTAAAAGACTGGGCAGGCGATGCAAAATGCCCCCAATAAAAAGTAGGGGCGCCATTGGTACACTA
>NC_091354.1:13794676-13894676 GCF_038502225.1 Cherax quadricarinatus | reverse complement strand
TCAGGGCCTGATTAACTAGGCTGTTACTGCTGGCCGCACGCAGTCCAACGTATGAGCCACAGCCCGGCTTATCCGGCACTGACTTTAGGTATCTGTCCAGCTCTCTCTTGAAGGCAGCCAGGGGTTTATTGGTAATTTCCCTAATGCTTGATGAGAGGCTGTTGAACAGTCTTGGGCCCCGGACACTTATGGTGTTTTCCCTTAGTGTACCAATGGCGCCCCTACTTTTAATTGGGGGCATTTTGCATCGCATGCCCAGTCTTTTACTTTCGTAGGGAGTGATTTCTGTGTGCAGATTTGGGACCATTGTATGTGTAAAGGAAGAAAGTTGAAAGTGAACATAGATAATAGTAAGGTGATGAGGGTATCAAATGAGTTAGTTAAAGAAAAATCGGATATTACATTGCAGGGAGGTAAGGAAAGATTGGATATTACATTGGAAGGAGGGTGTATGGAAGAAGTGAATGTGTTCAGATATTTGTGAGTAGATTTGTCAGTACTTGGGTTTGTGAAGGACGAGGTTAACTATAGAATTGATGAAAGGGAAAAAGGTGAGTGGTGCATTAAGGTATCTGTGGAGACAAAAGCTTTATCCATGGAGACAACTAAAGGAATGTACGAGAGTGTAGTAGTACAAACACTCTTATATGGGTGTGAAGCATGGGTTGTGAATGCTGCAGCGAGGTGGTGTAAATATTATGCAGAGAATTCATAGTGTGGAAATTATGAGGTGTGGAGTTACTAAAAGTATTGTTCAGAAGGCTGAAGAGGGGTCATTGAGGTGGTATGGTCATATAGAGAGGATGGGCAAAATAGGATGACTTTGAGGGTGAATAAATCTGTAGTGAAGGGGAGGAGGGGTAGGAGTCGCCCTAGGAGAGGATGGAGGGAGAGGGGTAAATAGGTTTTGTGTGCAAGGGGCTTGGACATGCAGCAGGCATGTGTGAGCTTGTTACGAGTAAATGGAGACTAATGGTTTTTGGGACCTGACGAGCTGTTGGAGTGTGAGCAGGGTAATGTGAAGGGATTCAGGGAAACCGGTTAGCCAGACTTGAGTCCTGGAGGTGGGAAGTACAATGCCTGCACTTTAAAGAGAGGGGTTTGGGATATTGGCTGTTTGGAGTGACATACAAACCGTCCTATCTGGTCGCCTCTACAAAGGCAGTGATTTATATGTGAATGATGGTGAAAGTGTTTCTTTTTTGGGTCACCCTGCCTTGGTGGGAGACGGCCGACGTGTTGAAAAAAAAAAATACACATACACACACATATTAGAGGAAAGTGGGCAAGTTTCTCCAACTGCCAGATCAACCAGGCTGTGATGGATATATGGGCCAGCGGGCCGCCCGCAGGCAAGCACCAGACAAGCCTGGCCCAGGGGCGGGCTCCGGGAGTAGAAAAACTCTCGAAACTCACGAAAGATATATTAAAGGTGAAGGTACACTCTTACACGTATTTAGGCTATAATTATAGAATAAGGCGGGACACGTCTGAGTTGCGCCTCCCTCAAGTTGAGCGAGTTAAAATCAACACGTTGTTAGAGTGTGTGAGGACGCTTGCTACCCATCTTCAGCTTGTACCATTCGCTAACACAGTCCACCCTCAGTTTATAAACATTACATGTATTTAAAATATTTATATTTTTAGGTTACTCTATGTGACCCCAACAGGTTTAGCTCTCCACATGAATGTAATGTATTTTGGGTTAATTTTTGTATGGCTCAATTAGGTTACATAAACCTTTAATAACGTACATGACCACCAATAAGAGATTAAAAAAAAGACGGCGGCGCTACGTCTGGCAACGAGGGGGCCTAGAGAAAAAAAAATCGGTTCAATTTGTGACGTTTTAAGGTTAGGTTAGGTAAGGTTTGTCAGGAAACAGGACAAGTGTTTCCTGACGCGGGCCTTAGTCAAATAATGACCTGCAGCTGGAGCTTTTGGTCATCTGACCGAGGCCTTCCGCTGGCTTACTCGTCCATCCCCTTAAAAAAATAATGGTTATACTTATAACCATGAAATTAAGACTGGGTGCTGGGTGTGTGGACAGTGTGGGTGGTGGTGCTGGGTGTGTGGACAGTGTGGGTGGTGGTGCTGGGTGTGTGGACAGTGTGGGTGGTGGTGCTGGGTGTGTGGACAGTATGGGTGGTGGTGCTGGGTGTGTGGACAGTGTGGGTGGTGGTGCTGGGTGTGTGGACAGTGTGGGTGGTGGTGCTGGGTGTGTGGACAGTATGGGTGGTGGTGCTGGGTGTGTGGACAGTGTGGGTGGTGGTGCTGGGTGTGTGGACAGTGTGGGTGGTGGTGCTGGGTGTGTGGACAGTATGGGTGGTGGTGCTGGGTGTGTGGACAGTGTGGGTGGTGGTGCTGGGTGTGTGGACAGTATGGGTGGTGGTGCTGGGTGTGTGGACAGTGTGGGTGGTGGTGCTGGGTGTGTGGACAGTATGGGTGGTGGTGCTGGGTGTGTGGACAGTGTGGGTGGTGGTGCTGGGTGTGTGGACAGTGTGGGTGGTGGTGCTGGGTGTTTGGGCAGTGTGGGTGGTGGTGCTGGGTGTGTGGACAGTGTGGGTGGTGGTGCTGGGTGTGTGGACAGTGTGGGTGGTGGTGCTGGGTGTGTGGGCAGTGTGGGTGGTGGTGCTGGGTGTGTGGACAGTATGGGTGGTGGTGCTGGGTGTGTGGACAGTGTGGGTGGTGGTGCTGGGTGTGTGGGCAGTGTGGGTGGTGGTGCTGGGTGTGTGGACAGTGTGGGTGGTGGTGCTGGGTGTGTGGGCAGTGTGGGTGGTGGTGCTGGGTGTGTGGACAGTGTGGGTGGTGGTGCTGGGTGTGTGGGCAGTGTGGGTGGTGGTGCTGGGTGTGTGGACAGTATGGGTGGTGGTACTGGGTGTGTGGACAGTGTGGGTGGTGGTGCTGGGTGTGTGGGCAGTGTGGGTGGTGGTGCTGGGTGTGTGGACAGTGTGGGTGGTGGTGCTGGGTGTGTGGACAGTGTGAGTGGTGGTGCTGGGTGTGTGTGTGTGGACAGTGTGGGTGGTGGTGCTGGGTGTGTGGACAGTATGGGTGGTGGTGCTGGGTGTGTGGACAGTATGGGTGGTGGTGCTGGGTGTGTGGACATTGTTGGTGGTGGTGCTGGGTGTGTGGACAGTATGGGTGGTGGTGCTGGGTGTGTGGACGGTATGGGTGGTGGTGCTGGGTGTGTGGACAGTATGGGTGGTGGTGCTGGGTGTGTGGACAGTATGGGTGGTGGTGCTGGGTGTGTGGACAGTATGGGTGGTGGTGCTGGGTGTGCGGACAGTGTGGGTGGTGGTGCTGGGTGTGTGGACAGTGTGGGTGGTGGTGCTGGGTGTGTGGACAGTATGGGTGGTGGTGCTGGGTGTGTGGACAGTGTGGGTGGTGGTGCTGGGTGTGTGGACAGTGTGGGTGGTGGTGCTGGGTGTGTGGACAGTGTGGGTGGTGGTGCTGGGTGTGTGGACAGTGTGGGTGGTGGTGCTGGGTGTGTGGACAGTGTGGGTGGTGGTGCTGGGTGTGTGGACAGTATGGGTGGTGGTGCTGGGTGTGTGGACAGTGTGGGTGGTGGTGCTGGGTGTGTGGACAGTTTGGGTGGTGGTGCTGGGTGTGTGGACGGTATGGGTGGTGGTACTGGGTGTGTGGACAGTATGGGTGGTGGTGCTGGGTGTGTGGACAGTATGGGTGGTGGTGCTGGGTGTGTGGACAGTATGGGTGATGGTGCTGGGTGTGCGGACAGTGTGGGTGGTGGTGCTGGGTGTGTGGACAGTGTGGGTGGTGGTGCTGGGTGTGTTGACAGTATGGGTGGTGGTGCTGGGTGTGTGGACAGTGTGGGTGGTGGTGCTGGGTGTGTGGACAATGTGGGTGGTGGTGCTAGGGGTGTGGACAGTGTGGGTGGTGGTGCTGGGTGTGTGGACAGTGTGGGTGGTGGTGCTGGGTGTGTGGACAGTGTGGGTGATGGTGCTGGGTGTGTGGACAGTGTTGGTGGTGGTGCTGGGTGTGTGGACAGTGTGGGTGGTGGTGCTGGGTGTGTGGACAGTGTGGGTGGTGGTGCTGGGTGCGTGGACAGTGTGGGTGGTGGTGCTGGGTGTGTGGACAGTGTTGGAGGTGGTGCTGGGTGCGTGGACAGTGTTGGTGGTGGTGCTGGGTGCGTGGACAGTGTTGGTGGTGGTGCTGGGTGCGTGGACAGTGTTGGTGGTGGTGCTGGGTGCGTGGACAGTGTTGGTGGTGGTGCTGGGTGCGTGGACATTGTTGGTGGTGGTGCTGGGTGCTTGGACAGTGTTGGTTACCTGGAGGTTATTCCGGGGATCAACGCCCCCGCGGCCCGGTCCATGACCAGGCCTCCCGATGGATCAGGGCCTGATCAACCAGGCTGTTACTGCTGGCCGCACGCAGTCCAACGTACGAGCCACAGCCCGGCTGATCCGGCACTGACTTTAGGTATCTGTCCAACTCTCTCTTGAAGGCAGCCAGGGGTTTATTGGCAATTCCCCTAATGCTTGATGGGAGGCTGTTAAACAGTTTTGGGCCCCGGACACTTATGGTGTTTTCCCTTAGTGTACCAATGGCGCCCCTACTTTTTATTGGGGGCATTTTGCCTCGCCTGCCCAGTCTTTTACTTTCATAGGGAGTGATTTCCGTGTGCAGATTTGGGACCATTCCTTCCAAGATTTTCCAAGTGTAGATTATGATATATCTCTCCCTCCTGCGTTCCAACGAGTACAAGTCAAGTGCTTCCAAGCGTTCCCAGTAGTTAAGGTGCTTGACAGAACTTATACGTGCAGTAAAGGATCTCTGTACACTCTCTAGATCTGCGATTTCACCTGCTTTGAATGGAGATGTTAATGTACAGCAGTATTCCAGCCTAGAGAGAACAAGTGATTTGAAAAGGATCATCATGGGCTTGGCATCTCTCGTTTTGAAAGTTCTCATTATCCATCCTATCATTTCCTTTGCACGTGCGATCGTGGCACTGTTGTGATCCTTGAAAGTGAGATCCTCAGACATTACTACTCCCAGGTCCCTTACATTAGTTTTCCGCTCTATTGTATGGCCGGAGTCAGTAGTATACTCTGTTCTAGTTATTATCTCCAGTTTTCCATAACGGAGTAGTTGGAATTTGTCCTCATTGAACATCATATTGTTTACCGTTGCCCATTGGAAAACTTTGTTTATATCTTCTTGTTGGTGGTGGTGCTGGGTGCGTGGACAGTGTTGGTGGTGGTGCTGGGTGCGTAGACAGTGTTGGTGGTGGTGCTTGCTGCATCCACCTTAAGTAGGTTTATTCAGGTTAACGCAAATACAGTTACATGTATTATCATACATAGCAGCATATGTGTAGAGAGCCTAGGATAACACAAAAAATTCAGACAAGAGTGACTTATTTCCATTGGGGTCCTTTTACCTTATTGTTATAATATAAAGAAAATAATACCATATTATTACACTATAAAGGAGATATACTAGGAATAAGGGAAGATTACATGTGTGTTAGCTAAAAAAATAAAAAATCATTCTCCTGCCTTTCTGTCGCTACATTCATTAGGTACCTTTTGGCTCTCTTCTTGAACGGGTTCATGCTGTGACTGGCAGTGACATGTGCAGGGAGTCTGTTCCATTCCTTTATTGCTGTACAATAAAAGGTGTTTAAAGCCTGTCCACTGACTGTGAGTACTACAGAGTTGTGCTCATTCCCTCTAGTACTATGATTGCTCCGGTTCCCAGCCTTGACAAAATTGGCAGCAAGATATTCTGGACATTGTGAGCAATTTTATAAACATGATTTAACTTCAGTTATTTTACTCTGTCTTCAGCATTCAGCATATCCAATTGTTGTTACTCATCCTGGCCTACATGTTTTCTTGGACCCAGGTCCAGGATGAATCTTACCATTATGTTCTGGGCGATTTGCGGTCTATCTTTCAGTTTTTTTTTTTTTTGTCAAGGCAGAGTACCATGAAGAGCAAGCGTAGTCCATATGATATTGTATAAGGGCTAGACATAGGGTCCTGCGAGCCTCAGTAGATAGACACTGTGTTTGTCTGTATAGGAACTTCAGTCTGGCATTCTCTTTCCATACTACACTGTTCTCTATCAATTCTCCTGACATGCATGGGTCAAAGGGGATTCCCAGATATTTTACTGAGGAAACTGAAGTGGTGGGTTCCCCATTACACCGGACATTAAAATTTTCTCTTCTCAGTTTATGTTTCGTGCCGGAGTATGGCTTCAGTTTTCCCGAGGTGTAACGATAGTTTGTTGTCTTCTAACCATTTACTGCAGGACTCCAGTTCCTGTGTTAATACATTAGTTATGTCTTGTGGGTCTTTACCTGACACTAACAGAGCACTCTCATCTACATACAGTTAGAGTTTGCACTTAACACTGATGGACATGTCATTAACATAACAAAGGAATAATAAAGGACCCAGAATACTATCTTGGGGAACTCCACATGCTATCGGCAGGGTTTCTGGTTCGGTTTTGTTGATTTTGACAATTTGTTTCCTGTTGTTAAGGTAGGACTTAAGCCAGTCTACAGAACCTATGCCGATAGCTTGACAGTACTTAACTACTTGTGGTTGACAGTACTTAACTACTTGACAGTACACCGCCCTCTCAAGAATTTTGGATATTATACTGGGTATACTGACAGGCCTGTAGTTGCTTACATCAGACCTACTATTTTTCTTGAAGATAGGAGTAACTCTGGCCTCCTTGAACCCCTCTGGTACGGTATTAGTGGTGATGGACAAATTTATTATGTAAGCGATAGGGATTGACAATTCAGAAGCACCATCTTTTAGGAACTTGGACGGGATGTTGTCTGGGCCGGTGCTCTTAGTTGGGTGTAACCTGCTTAGCTCTTTTTGAGGGAAGTCATGAGATACACTTGCTAGTTGACACCTGTTTGGGGTTACCCCTTTATTAGTATAGCATGTTTTAAACTTAGCTGAGTCTGTGTTAAAGGTATTTGGTGCAGCCGATAGTTTACTTACTAGGGTTGAGGTGACAGATGTGTAGTAGGAATTAAAACAATTTGGCATTTTAGTTGTTTCGCGGTGTACCTCGTTATCGATATTTAGTACTATGTTAGATCTATCTACTGGTTTATGACTATACCCCAACTGTTTTATTTGTTGCCAGAGCTTTCTGGGGTTATTCTTGTACTCTTCAATTTTTGAGCAATAGTGCCTTGCCTTTGCTCCTATTATAAGTCTCTGCACCCTGTTCCTCACCTTTTGGAATTCATTTAGTGCTGCAATATCCTGTCTATCTGCCTTAAATCTTTTTAGCAACTGGTCTCTGAATTTCATATCTAATATCTCAGTAGTCATCCAGGGTTCGGTTCTCCGCTTAATCCCAATCTCTTTAACTGGTGCAATATTAATAAGGATGGCAGTGAACATTGTTTTGAATTTTTCCGTCATCATTTACGTCCGTGCAACTCTTTGTCACTGTCCGGTCACTATTGTGTAGCATATTTACCAGTGTTTCTTTACTGTAGTTTCTAGTTGACCTCATTTTTATTGTCCTGTGTAGGCCTATCATATCCCTAGTGATTTTCCTGTTGCAGTAAATGATGAAATGATTACTAAGACCTGTGGTAATGACGCCTGACTGACTAATGTTCTCAGAGCGGTTACAAAGTATGTGGTCAATTAGGGTGGCTGAGAACTGTGTGATCCGGGTTGGTGTATTAATTAGTTGAGTGTAACTATTTAAACCTTGAATTTGCTTATACCTTTTGCATAGCCCGTTATTTTGTTGCTAAAAACAGATATTGAAGTCTCCCAGTATTATTGTCTCGCAATTGTTTTCAAGTCCGGACAAGACTCTGGAAGAGTCTTCTAAGAACTGGTCCTGGGTGTGAGGGCGGTAACTCGTTCCTACTAAGATGGGTTTTGTCTTGGGAAGCAGCACTTCAAACCATAGAATCTCCAGTTTTTTTGTCATTTAAATCAGGTTTTGGGTTGTAAGCTAAGTCATTTCTTATGTAGGCACATACCTCACCACCTTTTCTGTTCCTATCTAAGCGTTTTATATTGTAACCTTCTATTTTGACCTCGTTGTCAGTCACTGTATCATTCAACCAGGATTCAGAGATGGATATAACTGCCGCCCTAGTTCTGTTAGCTAGAATCCTAATCTCTGCCAATTTTGGAAAAAAGTGATCTTGCGTTGACGTGAATAAAATGAAGGCCTGTTTTCATAAAACATTTATAATCATCAATACATGGCAAAGGGTCATTTGTATTAAAAATAGGTAAATCAGTGTCATCATTGTTAAAGGGTAACTGTGCCAAAGTGCATTTATTACAAACAAAATGAATTCTGGTACCAGAATTCAACCTCCACTTGTCTCCGGCGACACCTTTCATTAGTTAAAGTATTCCTGGGTGTTGAGTGTTCCTCTGTGGTACTCTCACCACACGCGTCAACCTCTAATTGATGAGTAAGATACATGCATCAACCTCTGATTGATGAGTAAGACATTTATCAACCTCTGATTGATAAGTAAGACGTGCATCAACCTCTGATGAGTAAGATATGCATTAACCTCTGATTGATGAG
Organism: Cherax quadricarinatus; assembly: GCF_038502225.1. Classification (NCBI taxonomy): domain Eukaryota; kingdom Metazoa; phylum Arthropoda; class Malacostraca; order Decapoda; family Parastacidae; genus Cherax; species Cherax quadricarinatus. The sequence continues at coordinate 13,886,105 of NC_091354.1, read as the reverse complement.
TAGTGTGGGTTTGGGGTTCGAAACGTTATGGGTGCATTTGGAGAAACACAGTTGTTCTGCACAATAGAAAGGTCGTGTCGTCTGCCAGCGTATCCTGAGCGAATCCTGGCAGTTTGGTATCTCCATGTGACTGGTCATGCCTCGCGGGCAAGCCGGGGATTGAAACCAGAGGTCAGCATCAGTGACCTTTACATTCTTAAGCCGTGACATGGTAACGGCTAACATACTACATACATACCATGGACCGTAAGACATACATCAACCTCTGATGGGTAAGACATGAATCAACCTCTGATTGGTAAGGCATACATCAACCTCTGATGGGTAATACATGCATCAACCTCTGATAGGTAATACATGCATCAACCCCTGATGGGTAAGACATGAATCAACCTTTGATGGGTAATACATGCATCAACCCCTGATGGGTAAGACATGAATCAACCTCTGATGGGTAATACATGCATCAACCTCTGATGGGTAAGACATGTATCAACCTCTGATGGGTAAGACATGTATCAACCTCTGATTGTTAAGACATGCATGCACCAACATCTGATGAGTAAGATATGTATCAACATCTGATTAATGAGTAAGACGAACACATCAACCTCGCTTTATCTAGGTTTACCATTACAGTATGATGGAATTTTTTTTTTTTTACCCGGCTCGTCTTGCCTTGCTCGCTCTCCCTATCCCACCATCAGATTCGTAGGTTAATTTAGTTCTTGCCCATTATAAATAGTAATTTCAACATATGCCGTGGATAAGACGCATGTACAACACCTGGTTTTCCTTAGTATTGTGATGACGTTTCGCCACCTAGTGGCTGTATCAGTTTAGTAGAGGTTATTTGAAAGTGATGAAACTGAAGACAGTAGATGTGTCTTGTTCATCAACTTGTCAGTATTGTATACCATTATTGCTGCCATATAAATATGAATTAGTAAGTAAAAAAAAATCACATACGAGTCATTCATCCAGACATAAGTAACATTCGTACTTACAGCATCATAAATGCCAATTTCAGCTTGGTGTCTGCTGCTCCAGTGACCGTACTTATTCCACAAAATGATTTATCATGAACTGATGAAACTCTAACCAAACCTAACTTAACCAAAATAAATTTAGTGACGAAATAAAAATTATGTAAAAAGTATGTTGCTTGTTTTTGGAGAGAGAGGCAGGGTGTTGGAATTCCTGATTATGTGAGGAAGGGTTGGTTTTCCACCCAACCACTGTGAGATAACACGTGTGTAATACTAGGATATTTTGACTCGGGAAATCACGGAACGGTTAGGGTTCAAACCCTACCCGTTCAGTAGTTTACTAGGATATTTATTGAGGAGACATTTCACCCAAAGGAGTTTTTTTTTTAATCCAGTATGGAAATAATCTGTTGAAGATTTTGGCCTTACCTGCTGTGTTTAAATTATAACTATATATAATGAACACTTAGCTGATAAATGACAGCAAATCGTCTACACAGCCGCCCCTGCAGACGAGGTCTAGAAGCTGTCGAAACCATCACAACATTGGGCTGTCAAGAGATACAATTTGTAAGTATAAATTACCCCTAGGGGGTGTTATATCAGCATATTTCATTCGATGATGGCTGACGAAATACCTACTTGTTTGGACTCAAAAGTCCACACCTTACTGCCGATTATAGGTTGATTACAAACTCCTTGTGACTCAAGAATTGCGCAATCCCCCGATCTACAAGAAATTCGTAACATACCTTGCTCTTTGTAACGTGAGCTATGGTGTTCTCAACACCTTCGACAGGTATCGGTGACTTGATAGAAGCTGAAGTGTCCTTGGATGTCCACGTCTTCCATTGTCTAGGAAACGCACACTGGTACACTATGTTCCACAAGATTTGTCTTTATTGTTCACAATGTATCACAAGAGAAGCTGATCACACTTCTCTTAAGTGTTTATTGTGTTTGAGACACTTTGTTCACACTAACGCACAGATCAGTGTTCTTTGCTAGTTATCCTGGCGTCAGTGTCACTCTCCCTAGAGTCAAAGATAGTCTGGCGATGCCCCACCGCCCCAAGCCGTTGCTCCCCTAATACACAAAAAAAACGCTGACCTAGTACCTTGCATCCTTGTCACCTCCTCGATGAAGCAAAGCAGAATGTTTGTTTCTTGCTGTCTTAAGCATAGACAACAATGTACACTATCTTTACTATGGTAATAAAGTGGGAGCAGGATTTTCCTTAATTGTCCTGCTAAAGTAAGAATGTACTGTCTCTTATAAAAATACACTTTGCAACACCGCTGTAAGGAGCAGAGGTCATTTGACTACGTGGCATAGCATCTGTGATCAATTACTCACTCTAGCAGTAAACAAGACGCTCGCCCCTTTTGAGAGGGTTTGGCCCCTCAGGGCTGAAAGGGGCTGAGGGGGCTGAAAGGGCTGAAGGGGGCTGATACCCCCCTCCTGAAGAAAATTTCTCCACACTAGGGGGCGGCGGAGGTTCGCTGCAGGTGAACTATTCATCACTTAACATTAATTTGATTTTCTCACTCGCCACCACTGCTGCTTGTCTTTTCTGAACAGCTTTAGTCTGTGTGGTTTCTGGAGAATCACTAATTTTGTTTTCAACACTGTGTAATTCTAACGGCACTAGTTTATTTATTGTCCGCTTATTCACTACACCTTTGTTTAAAACATCAACTGTCCTGATGATTCCATTTGCATCAAGATATATGGTCACAATTTTTCCAAGTGGCCATTGGGACCTCGGACCATCATTGTCGATAATCACTATGTCACCAGGTCTTAAGGACTTATGATTTTCAGGAGCACCAGCTCCATAGAAGTGTTCTCTCAAAGAGGTGAGATAGTCTTCTCGCCAAATTTTCTCCCAACATTCAATCACTTTATTAAGGTGTTTGATTTTACGTCTGAGTTGCTCATGTTCGAAATAAGTAGGATCCTCTATGATTTCTTTATCATTCATGGGAGGAACAGGTTCGAGCCTTCTGCCATGGAGTAAATGAGATGGACTTAACACTTCTAAATTGTCCAGATCATCGGTAAGATAAGTTAGAGGTCTGTTGTTGACTCTATTTTCTATTTCAGTCACAACTGTACTGAATTCTTTCTAAGTCTATTCTCTGACGATGAAGAGTCTTCCTTAAACAACGTTTTACAATGCCGATCATTTTTTCATAAAATCCGCCGTGCCATGGAGATTTAGGAGGAATGTATCTCCAACGACAACTGCGTTGATTCAGCATCTGTTGTACCTCTGGTTGATCAAAGATCTTGCTTATATAAGCAGCACCAGCAACAAAGTTCGTTGCATTATCTGAAATCATCAGTCTGGGACACGCCCTTCTGGCTGCAAACCTTCTGAATAATTTGATAAAAGTTTCAGCAGACATGTCAGTGGCTACTTCTAGATGTACTGCTCTAGTCGTAGCACAAGTGAACAAACAGATGTACACCTTGATGGGAACTTTGTCAACTGTTTTGGTTAAAATTATTGGTCCAGTGTAATCTACACCTGTCACCTCAAATGGAGTGATATGACAAACTCTTTCAGAGGGATATGGAGGTGGACCTGGATACTGACATACTCGCATATCGTAGTGACGACAAGTAATACAGTCCTTTATTTGTTTTTTCACACTTTGTCGACCTTGAGGTATCCAGTAGGACTGTCGTATATGACAAAGTGTGTCAGCTACCCCACCATGTAACACGTTACTGTGGGCGTTTTGCACAATCAGTTTTGTTAGCCAATGATTCTTGGGGATCAATATTGGACGTATGGCTTCTTTAGGTAGTGAAGAATTATGAATTCTTCCTCGACATCTTATAATCTTTTCTGAGTCGAGATAAAGTCCTAAAGAATTAATCATAACAGGTTTCTTTGGGGATTTATCTTGTTTCCAGAAATTTATATTCTGTAGAGAAAACATCTTTCTGTATTAGTTTCACCCAGTATTTAATGGGTTCAAGATATTCATAATCAGGTTTTATTCCTTTAATGAATTTAAAGACAAGAGCTGTAACTCTTAAGAGTTTACCCAAAGATGAGTATTTAGATCCATCAATGACTATTTCTGTTGTGTCTGCAGTATTTACACAACTTATTTCTGCTGTGTTCAAGCAGACTGTTTCTTCTGGCATAATGTGAGCTTTTTGCTGAGGCCAGTTATTGTCATTAGAGAGCCAGTTCGGTCCGTGGAGCCATAATTTATTATCCACAAATTTCTTGAGTGGGACACCACGTGACAACATGTCAGCTGGATTCTCTTGGGTAGAGACGTGAAGAAAGAGATAATTTCTCTACATCTCTTTTATTTCTGCTACTCTGTTCTGTACATAGACCAACTTACTCTTATTATTTCTTAACCACTGGAGAACTGCCTCATTATCACTCCAGATCACGGTTTTTTCAATAGTGAGATGATCGAGTACTTTGTTGAGATAGACAGCTAATTTTGTACCTACATAGAGTGCTGTCAGTTCCAATTGTGGTACTGTTCTAACCTTCAAGGGTGCTACCCTGGCCTTTGAAGTAATTAGTGTACTTCCTTCAGCATTACTCATGTAAGCTACAGCGCCATAACCTTTGGTTGACGCTTCACAGAACACATGTAATGTGTACTTGTTTCCCTCTTGACCTATTTGTCTGGGAAATTTAATTTGATGAAGTTGCTTAAACTCCTTGGATATTTCATCCCATGCTTGACTCATTTCTAGAGGCAAGTTCTCATCCCATCCAATTTTGAGTTTCCATGCATCTTGCATAAGCATTTTACCTTTTATGGTAATTGGTGAGACGAGTCCTAGAGGATCAAAACATTGTGATACCTCTGACAGTAAACTACGTTTTGTGAGTGTACTGCATGATTTATTGTTTATCCTTTTGAGACTCAAAGTATCTTCCTGTGTGTTCCAATTAAGTCCCAGCATATTGTTGCAATCAGGAATTTCAGTTTCAGGGAAATCTTCTTTGATAAGTTCCCTTAATTGCTTTGAATTTGTATTCCACATCCTTAGAGGCATATTTGCTTCTTTCATCTCCTTGTTAGCTTCTCTGTATAAGGATTTCAAATCATCCTCTTTATTCACAGTACCTTGAAGATTGTCCACATAGAAACTTTTCTTTAAGATTTATTTGAAGGGACTTTCAGATTTCTTCAAATGTGTATTTAGAGTAGCTTCTAATAAGAATGGAGAGGATGTTGCACCAAATAATACTGATTTGAAACGATAAGTTTTCACAGGACTTTGAGGATCATGTGGATTTTCAGGCCACAAGAATCGAGTATAATCTCTATCTATTTCTTGTAGTCCTACTCTTAAGAAAGCCTTGGAAATATCAGCCGTGTAGGCATATGGGTTTGTGCGAAATTTCATAAGCACGTCTCCAAGCTTCTCAGTTAGTGAGGGTCCGGTCATCAGACAGTCATTAAGACTTGCTACATCTTTATTTGCACGTGCGCTGCAATTATATACAACACGTAGTGGAGTGGTTTCAGAATCTTTTCTGACTCCATGGTGCGGGAGATAATGAGCGTTTGTCTTCAACTTATCTTCGACTATTTCCTCAATGAATTTATTGTCCAACTGTTCTTGTTCTGAGCTCATGTATTTGTGCTTTCATCTGTCCGAAAGCCATGCGATAATTGCTAGGCAGATGTGGTGGATTTAATTTCCATGGTAACCTAACCCAATACTGTCCATCTTTATATTTGACAGTGTCCAAATATTGGTTATAAGTCCGAGACTCTTGTGGGCTTGGTTTATTTACATCAATACCTATCGCATCTAAATCCCACAACTTATCAACTGGTTCATTCATTTCTTCCAGTAATGATAATTTTTGCTGTGGTACATGATCAGTGGTTATTCTCGTAACTAGTACATTTTCCACTGAATCAATATCAGCTTCTTTCCCACTTTGAGAGGGAATGGGACCACATATCATGTGGCCTCCTGCTGTTTTCAGCAAGTGAACATCATGTTTACTTACTATATTTTGCACAAAACAGTGATAATAATCACTTCCAATGATTAAATCAATTGGACTAATTGTGTCCGTCTGTATGTCAGGACAGGCTAACTTGACCTTAGCTGCTTTCAGTGCTGCAACTGTTTCTTTTAATCCCTGGATCTGCACAGACTTAGGCAAATCATCTACTACCACAGCTTCTACTGTCTTTTTCCTGTTTCCTAGACCAACAGTGATTCTGGCTAGGTCATATGTCTGTTTACCAGAATTGTGGAAAAAACCAGCTATATCTAACTGTATTTTGGCATAGGGTTGTTTATTCAGTTTCTGCAACACTGTTCTTCTTATGAAGGACCTTTGTGAGCCTTGATCAAATAGTGTTAGCACATTGGTTTTGTGTAATTTATTAGATAACTCAACTCGAGCTATCGGGAGAGCAGTTGCTTTAAACTTATCTCTCACATTTAATGCTGTTGCTTGTTGACTTCCTGATTCTATGGAAGTCTGCTGCTGTTCAGCAAAAGTATTTGGGCATAATGCTGTATGATGCATACCCTTGCATTTAAAACACTTCTTCAGTGAGCATTTTCCTCCCTTGTGTTCACCTAAACACTTGATGCACCTTTTCAGCTGATGAACACGTTGTTTACGTGCCTCCATTGATGTGTATTGAATACAATACTGTGCCCAATGTGTTCCATCACAAAGTACACATTTTGGAGTACGTTTATGTATGACAGTTTGTTTACTGTCTGTTGTATTCACAGCTTGATAAATGCCTATATGGGATTTCCCATTCTGTGTTTTAGTGGGAGTAGGTATACTCTTTTTATACTGAGTAGAAGGTTTGTTATCCACTGGATTTGTGGATTTTTTATCTTGTCTCGTTGCTTGCATGCATGAAACTATTGTTTGTAAACCATTGCTAATTTCTTCACAAGTGAAATAGCGTTTATTGAACATAATATTTAATCGTTCAATAGTTTGTGGTGACAACTTATCTTGTACAATACCACTGATAAACCAATCACATTGTCTTAGGTCATATTTAGCACCTAGAGATCTGAGACTATTGTCTAATGTGATTCTAAATGCCTGTAAGCCTGAAAAACAATGTTTGGGTGGTTTCAAGCTTGATATTAAGACTGCATGTCTAACTCTAGCCTTGTCAGCATCGAAGTAATTGTCTGCTAAGACACGTAAGGCTATTTGATAATTGCCTTTGACCACCGGAAATGACTTAATCAGTTCATAGGGTTCTCCCTTCACAAGACATTTAAGATAATTGAACTTAGCAATCTCATCTATGTCAGTTCGTGAATTTACTATGGATTGAAAACCACTAATGAATTCTTCATAATTATGACCTTGGAAAATAGGTAATGACAATGTAGGTAAGCTTGGTAATGGGACACTTGTTGTTACAGGTGTAACAGGTGTTTGACCACTAGTTAAAGTAGGTCTCTGTGACAGAGTTTTGCGGCAGATAGCCTGTACTCCTGTCCACCTTAATTGTTGATCACTAAAGGTATCCAAAACATTTTTAATTTCATCCTCAGATGGATCTGATTCAAGAAATTTATTTTCATAATGTGTATAGTCTGAATTAATTAATTCCATACGTTGCGTAAATAATTCAAATTTGACCTCAGGATCATCAAAATCTATGTTTGTATCTTGAGTTAATCCTATACAGACTGAAATTAGATTTTCTAATTGTGTAATCTTAGTCTGTAAAGACTGAAACTGAGTTTTCAAACAAGCCATTTTAATGGTATACTGAAAATTCTAACACCACACTTAGAGTGTTTAAAAACACTGTACTGCTATAAACTGCTGAGTTTTTGTTATGCTTAAGTCAGCAATAATCGAGTCAGACACTACTGACCCACTAAGCTTAACCTCAGGGTCAATGACCATGAAGGGTACAGGGTACATGTGTCTGGTGTTTATGGCTTGAGTTTTGCTGTGTCAGCCTGACCACGATGATTAATCGTAAATAACGATATTATACACTTCATTCACTATACACTATAAATGTCACTGTATAACTGTAAATCACACGTGAATATTACTTACACATATATAAATTTCACTGTTAATATATATTTGAAAGCTTACACTTTATATATAAGTTCCTTTAATATAACAGGTATATCTATAAGAAACAACTTGAACACAATCTTGTCTCTTAATTTCTGTCTATAAACATTATAAACACTATGTGTATATATACACTCAGACAAACAACATCACTTGGGTTGTTGTCTTAATCAGCAATTTCTCGAGATTGGAGCAGTGGGTGCAGGATGTGGGTGAGTCACCCAGCTCCCGTTTTCTTTGGGTGTCCGCTGGGTGAGCGCCCGTTTTCTTTTGGGTGAACGCTGGGTGAGCGCCTGTTTTCTTTTGGCTGCCCATTCTCTGTGATTGAGTCTGGAGGGACTCATTTATACTGATTTATATTGTAAAACACTAGTTTTACAGCTTTTTTCGAAGGACCTTGGCTCATAGGTTATTTGTACACTGTAGTACAACATATTTGGACCACAGTGTGGTCTTTATCCGGTTCGAGCACGACCAAATTCTGTTGAAGATTTTGGCCTTACCTGCTGTGTTTAAATTATAACTATATATAATGAACACTTAGCTGATAAATGACAGCAAATCGTCTACACAGCCGCCCCTGCAGACGAGGTCTAGAAGCTGTCGAAACCATCACAACATTGGGCTGTCAAGAGATACAATTTGTAAGTATAAATTACCCCTAGGGGGTGTTATATCAGCATATTTCATTCGATGATGGCTGACGAAATACCTACTTGTTTGGACTCAAAAGTCCACACCTTACTGCCGATTATAGGTTGATTACAAACTCCTTGTGACTCAAGAATTGCGCAATCCCCCGATCTACAAGAAATTCGTAACATACCTTGCTCTTTGTAATGTGAGCTATGGTGTTCTCAACACCTTCGACAGGTATCGGTGACTTGATAGAAGCTGAAGTGTCCTTGGATGTCCACGTCTTCCATTGTCTAGGAAACGCACACTGGTACACTATGTTCCACAAGATTTGTCTTTATTGTTCACAATGTATCACAAGAGAAGCTGATCACACTTTTCTTATGTTTATTGTGTTTGAGACACTTTGTTCACATTAACGCACAGATCAGTGTTCTTTGCTAGTTATCCTGGTGTCAGTGTCACTCTCCCTAGAGTCAAAGATAGTCTGCCAGACACCACAGCGCCCCAAGCCGTTGCTCCCCTAATACAAAATAAAACGCTGACCTAGTACCTTGCATCCTTGTCACCTCCTCGATGAAGCAAAGCAGAATGTTTGTTTCTTGCTGTCTTAAGCATAGACAACAATGTACACTATTTTTACTATGGTAATAAAGTGGGAGCAGGATTTTCTTTAATTGTCCTGCTAAGTAAGAGATGTACTGTCTCTTATAAAAATACACTTTGCAACACCGCTGTAAGGAGCAGAGGTCATTTGACTACGTGGCATAGCATCTGTGATCAATTACTCACTCTAGCAGTAAACAAGACGCTCGCCCCTTTTGAGAGGGCTTGGCTCCTCAGGGCTGAAAGGGGCTGAAAGGGCTGAAGGGGGCTGATACCCCCCTCCTGGAGAAAATTTCTCCACATAATCAGTGAGGGTGAGGTCTGCCATGAAGGAGCGGGGCCATTACCCTTCTAATCGCAGTCTTGATGGGCAATACTGTTGGTGGTTCTACTGTCATGCCTTCCAGACATTGCCGTCTTGGTACCTCTTCACTGATCAGTCTGGCTGCATTAAACTTATAATGGTGATTGTGTGAGTTAGGGCGGATGAGGCAGGCATAGCTCTGGTCATTTCTTCTGCATGTATATTGGTGCTCACTCACATGTCTGCTCTTAACGAAGCAGCACCTCACACTACCTTGAAAAACGGGAAGATTTTGTGGTTACTAATATTCGCGTAAACAGCCCATTGCCAGACGTACCGAACCCGTTTTTTAATTTGCTTGTGTGTGGCTAAATGTACGTATATAGAGGTAAGTCGGTACCTGACCAGCCGGGCTGTGGTTCGTACGTTGGATTGCGTGCAGCCAACAGTAACATCCTGGTTGATCAGGCCCTGATCCACCATGAGGCCTGGTCACAGACCGGGCCGCGGGAGCGTTGAGCCCCGGAACTCGGTCCAGGTAAACTCCAGGTAATATATAACCTAACCTAACAAGGTAGTAGGTTGGTAGACAGCAACCACCCAGGGAAGTACTACCGTCCTGCCAGATGACTGTGAAACAGAAACCTGTAACTGTTTTGCATGATGGTAGGATTGCTGGTGTCTTTTTCTGTCTCAAACTCGCTAGATAACAGGGATATCTTGCTATTCCTACTTACACTTTGGTCACACTTCACAGACACGCACATGCATATATATATATACATACATCTAGGTTTTTCTCCTTTTTCTAAATAGCTCTTGTTCTTCTTTATTTCTTCTATTGTCCATGGGGAAGTGGAAAAGAATCTTTCCTCCGTAAGCCATGCGTGTCGTATGAGGCGACTAAAATGCCGGGAGCAATGGGCTAGTAACCCCTTCTCCTGTAGACATTTACTAAAAAAGAGAAGAAGAAAAACTTTATAAAACTGGGATGCTTGAATGTGCGTGGATGTAGTGCGGATGACAAGAAACAGATGATTGCTGATGTTATGAATGAAAAGAAGTTGGATGTCCTGGCCCTAAGCGAAACAAAGCTGAAGGGGGTAGGGGAGTTTCGGTGGGGGGAAATAAATGGGATTAAATCTGGAGTATCTGAGAGAGTTAGAGCAAAGGAAGGGGTAGAAGTAATGTTGAAGGATCAGTTATGGAAAGAGAAAAGAGAATATGAATGTGTAAATTCAAGAATTATGTGGATTAAAGTAAAGGTTGGATGCGAAAAGTGGGTCATAATAAGCGTGTATGCACCTGGAGAAGAGAGGAATGCGGAGGAGAGAGAGAGATTTTGGGAGATGTTAAGTGAATGTATAGGAGCCTTTGAACCAAGTGAGAGAGTGTGGTAGGGGATCTGAATGCTAAAGTAGGAGAAACTTTTAGAGAGGGTGTGGTAGGTAAGTTTGGGGTGCCAGGTGTAAATGATAATTTGGAGCCCTTTGATTGAACTTTGTATAGAAAGGGGTTTAGTTATAGGTAATACATATTTTAAGAAAAAGAGGATAAATAAGTATACCAGATATGATGTAGGGCGAAATGACAGTAGTTTGTTGGATTATGTATTGGTAGATAAAAGACTGTTGAGTAGACTTCAGGATGTACATGTTTATAGAGGGGCCACAGATATATCAGATCACTTTCTAGTTGTAGCTACACTGAGAGTAAAAGGTAGATGGGATACAAGGAGAATAGAAGCATCAGGGAAGAGAGGTGAAGGTTTATAAACTAAAAGAGGAGGAAGTTAGGGTAAGATATAAACAGCTATTGGAGGATAGATGGGTTAGAGCATAGGAAATGGGGTCGAAGAGGTATGGGGTAGGTTTAAAAATGTAGTGTTAGAGTGTTCAGCAGAAGTTTGTGGTTGCAGGAAAGTGGGTGCGGGAGGGAAGAGGAGCGATTGGTGGAATGATGATGTAAAGAGAGTAGTAAGGGAGAAAAAGTTAGCATATGAGAAGTTTTTACAAAGTAGAAGTGATGCAAGGAGGGAAGAGTATATGGAGAAAAAGAGAGAGGTTATGAGAGTGGTGAAGCAGTGTAAAAAGAGAGCAAATGAGAGAGTGAGGTGTTATCAACAAATTTTGTTGAAAATAAGAAAAAGTTTTGGAGTGAGATTAACAAGTTAAGGAAGCCTAGAGAACAAATGGATTTGTCAGTTAAAAATAGGAGAGGAGAGTTATTAAATGGAGAAGTAGAGGTATGGGAAGATGGAGGGAATATTTTGAGGATTTTTTTAATGTTGATGTAGGGAAGCTGTGATTTCTTATATAGGGCAAGGAGGAATAACATCTTGTAGGAGTGAGGAAGAGCCAGTTGTGAGTGTGGGGGAAGTTCATGAGGCAGTAGGTAGAATGAAACGGAGTACAGTAGCTGGGATTGATGGGATAAAGATAGAAATGTTAAAAGCAGGTGGGGATATAGTTTTGGAGTGGTTGGTGCAATTATTTAATAAATGCATGGAAGAGGATAAGGTACCTAGGGATTGGCAGAAAGCATGCATAGTTCCTTTGTATAAAGGCAAAGGGGACAAAAGAGAGTGCAAAAATTATAGGGGGATAAGTCTGTTGAGTATACCTGGTAAAGTGTATGGTAGAGTTATTATTGAAAGAATTTATAGTAAGACGGAGAATAGGATAGCAGATGAACAAGGAGGCTTTAGGAAAGGTAGGGGGTGTGTGGACCAGGTGTTTACAGCGAAACATATAAGTGAACAGTATTTAGATAAGGCTAAAGAGGTCTTTGTGGCATTTATGGATTTGGAAAAGGCGTATGACAGGGTGGATAGGGGGGCAATGTGGCAGATGTTGCAGGTGTATGGTGTAGGAGGTAGGTTACTGAAAGCAGTGAAGAGTTTTTACGAGGATAGTGAGGCTCAAGTTAGAGTATGTAGGAAAGAGGGAAATTATTTCCCAGTAAAAGTAGGCCTTAGACAAGGATGTGTGATGTCACCGTGGTTGTTTAATATATTTATAGATGGGATTGTAAGAGAAGTAAATGCGAGGGTCTTGGCAAGAGGCGTGGAGTTAAAAGATAAAGAATCACACATAAAGTGGGAGTTGTCACAGTTGCTCTTTGCTGATGACACTGTGCTCTTGGGAGATTCTGAAGAGAAGTTGCAGAGGTTGGTGGATGAATTTGGTAGTGTGTGCAAAAGAAGAAAATTAAAAGTGAATACAGGAAAGAGTAAGGTTATGAGGATAACAAAAAGATTAGGTGATGAAAGATTGGATATCAGATTGGAGGGAGAGAGTATGGAGGAGGTGAATGTATTCAGATATTTGGGAGTGGACGTGTCAGCGGATGGGTCTATGAAAGATGAGGTGAATCATAGAATTGATGAGGGGAAAAGGGTGAGCGGTGCACTTAGGAGTTTGTGGAGACAAAGAACTTGTCCTTGGAGGCAAAGAGGGGGAATGTATGAGAGTATAGTTTTACCAACGCTCTTATATGGGTGTGAAGCATGGGTGATGAATGTTGCAGCGAGGAGAAGGCTGGAGGCAGTGGAGATGTCATGTCTGAGGGCAATGTGTGGTGTGAATATAATGCAGAGAATTCATAGTTTGGAAGTTAGGAGGTGCGGGATTACCAAAACTGTTGTCCAGACGGCTGAGGAAGGGTTGTTGAGGTGGTTCAGACATGTAGAGAGAATGGAGCGAAACAGAGTGACTTCAAGAGTGTATCAGTCTGTAGTGGAAGGAAGGCGGGGTAGAGGTCGGCCTAGGAAAGGTTGGAGGGAGGAGGTAAAGGAGGTTTTGTGTGCGAGGGGCTTGGACTTCCAGCAGGCATGCGTGAATGTGTTTGATAGGAGTGAATGGAGACAAATGGTTTTTAATACTTGACGTGCTGTTGGAGTGTGAGCAAAGTAACATTTATGAAGGGGTTCAGGGAAACCGGCAGGCCGGACTTGAGTCCTGGAGATGGGAAGTACAGTGCCTGCACTCTGAAGGAGGGGTGTTAATGTTGCAGTTTAAAAACTGTAGTGTAAAGCACCCTTCTGGCAAGACAGTGATGGAGTGAATGATGGTGAAAGTTTTTCTTTTTCGGGCCACCCTGCCTTGGTGGGAATCGGCCAGTGTGATAATAAAAGAAAAAATAAAGTAACAAGATGAGTATAAATGCTATTATTAACACCCCAGAAAATGCTTGAGTATTAGGAACAAGACACTGCCATTTTCTGAAGAGTGGAAAGATTCACTCGAGGACAAATAAAAGTGTTATGTTATAACCCAGTATACCCGCTGTTTCGCTTAAGAGGAAATAAACGCTTCCAAGGTGGTTTTTCTGTTTTTCTCTTCTTAGGTGTGGGGATAACACAAACGAAGGAATTGTAAGGAGACGGATGAGAACATAGAAAAGAACCATGTGAAACAGTATGAATAAGTCGATAAATTAGACACATGTGCAACTCTTGGGTATCTTTATTGAGGAAACGTTTCGCCACACAGTGGCTTCATCAGTCCATACAAAGGAGAATCTTGAAGAACAGGAGGAGAATGAGGTAATCAGTCCCTCAACCTTGAGTCGATGTGGTCAGTCCATCAGTCTTGAATAGAATACGGCATACGTGCTGAGAAGGAGCTTATAAACCGTTGGCAGGAGAGGTGTAGCAGTCATAGGTCGTGTAACATTTGTTCAATGTTGAAGTAGGTCGTGCCCAAGAATTAGGCAAGCGAAGAATTCCCAAGTATTAAGATCCCAAGAAGTTGCAGTGTCTGACAGGTTTGTAGATGAATGGTTCTCTGAACCATTCAGTCAAGATACCAAGACCAAAAGAGGCATCATCATCGGGTTTTTCCTAAGAGCATACCGAATTTGTAGTCCTGAGTTTCTTGACGAGGAATGTACATACATTCAGCAAACATTCACTGAGTTACATTTTCCTTCTTTTTTCATCAAAGACTGCAAGAAAAGAGCTCTTCAGATCATTAATTCTCCAAGCATCAACACCACTCCCAACAAAGTTATAATTCTTCCCAACAGCCAGGTTGCACTGAACGTCTCAAAAGTACTTTCACAAGCTAACACCAGAGTCGCCATCGCTTCTAGCACTTCAATAAAGGATCTAACCAGGACAAAATCAAAGCACCACGAACCAGTCAATGCAGGAGTTTACACTTTACCGTGTGGAGGCTGTGACAAGATTTACGTAGGTGAAACAGCAAGAAACCTCGACACCCGCCTCAATGAACACATTTACGCATGTAGGAACGATAACTTGAACAACGCCTGTGTACAACACCGAAATTCCACCAATCATCTCATGAAATTCAGAGACGCCCAATTAGTGATCAAAGAAACTAATTTCCGCAGACGCAAGTGCCTCGAATCAGCACTGATCGCTGTTTCGAATACAATTAAACAAAACAACGGCAGCTTCACCATCTCCGAAGTCTTAGCAAGAATCCTCCTGAAAACAGTAAACCCTGCCATCACATAGTCTCTCCTGTTATACTACACAAAGCACATTACAGAGAGTGAACACTGAAACAACCTGCCTCTTTCCAGTCTATATTTGTCCAACCTATTTTTATGTTACCCAAGTAATAGCTTTTATATCCTTTTACTCTACGAATTAATTGCTCTACCATATTGTATTACTTTTGTCACTACTACTACTACTACTACTACCACTACCACTACCACTAGTGAACATCGAAATGGTACCTCACTAGTATTGCACCTCACTCTGAGCCTTTATATACCCTCTGTGTCCATGTATTGTTTGTAATGGCTTGATAAAGCTCCTGGAGAGCGAAACGTTGCCACAATAA
This sequence comes from Cherax quadricarinatus, assembly GCF_038502225.1. NCBI lineage: Eukaryota > Metazoa > Arthropoda > Malacostraca > Decapoda > Parastacidae > Cherax > Cherax quadricarinatus. Next base: position 13,870,655 of record NC_091354.1, on the reverse strand, counting down.
AATGTCACATTAGTTGCACTTGTGTCCTTTTACTTTACATCAACCAGATAACTGCTGCAGCATATGGGCGCCTGGCATACCTAAGAATTGCGTTCCGATACCTCAGCAAGGAATCGTTCAAGACTCTGTACACTGTGGTCGTCAGGACCATACTGGAGTATGCACAGCCAGTTTGGAATCCACACCTGGTCAAGCACGTCAAGCAATTAGAGGAAGTGCAAAGGTTTGCAACAAGACTAGTCCCAGAGTAAAGGGGAATGTCCTACGAAGAAAGGTTAAGGGAAATCGGCCTGACGACACTAGAGGACAGGAGAGTTAGGGGAGGTATGATAACGACATACAAAATACTGCGAGGAAGTGACATGGTGGACAAAGACAGGATGTTCCAGAGAAGGGACACAGAAACTAGGGGTCACAATTGGAAGTTGAAGACTCAGATGAGTCAAGAAGATGTTAGGAAGTATTTCTTCAGTCATAAAGTTGTCAGCAAGTGGAAGAGTCTGGCAAGTGACGTAGTGGAGGCAGGAAACACATAGTTTTAAGACGAGGTTTGATAAAGCTCATGGAGCAGTGGGAGTGTGACCTAGTAACGATCGGTGAAGAGTCGGGGCCAGGAGCTATGAATCGACCGCTGCAACCACAAATAGGTGAGTACAAACACACACACACACACACACACACACACACACACACATTCACATTGATGAGTTTCGAGAGTTTTACTACTCTCGGAGCCTGGCCATGGGTCAGGCTCGTCTGGTGCTAGCCTGGTCAATCAGGCTGTTGCTGCTGGAGGCCCTCTGCCCCACATAGCTATCACACCCTGGTTTATCTGGCATCTGGTGAAGATACTTGTCCATTTTTTCACTTGAAGACTTCTACACTTGTTCCAGCAGTTTGTGATGTCTTCTGTTAAGATGTTGAATAATCTTGGGCCACGAATGTTGATACAATGTTCCCATATTGTGCCACCCGCACCTCTGCTTTTCACTGGGTTTATTTTGCACTTCCTCCCATATCTCTCGCTCCGGTATGTTGTTATGGCAGTGTGCAGTGAGCACATGTTCAACACTTTTAAGGCGTTCCCAGTAATTTAAATGCTTTACTGGCTCTATGTGGGTCTTGATTGATCTCTGTATTTGCTCAAGCTCTGATATTTCTCCTGCGTTGAACGGGGACCCAGTCAACACTGAGCGATATTTCTGTTACACATATTTTATAATATATATGTCGTGCCGAATAGGTAAAACGCGATTTTGGCTTAAATAGCAACGTTTTTCTTGCAGAATAAGGCAAGCGAAAATTTGTGTATGCAATAATTTCGCAAAAATCATTCTGAACCTAACGAAAAATAAATATTTTCTTGTGTTTATTAAATTATTGGAAACTTATCTAAAATATATTTAGTTGGATTAGGCTAAATTAAATTGCGCTTGTTATAATAAAGTTAGGTAAGTTTTCTAAGGTTCTTTTGGTATAAAATTATTAATTTTTACAATAACATAATTGAAAAAATAAATAAATCTTTGAACGTATAAGAGAAAATTATAGAAAGAGCTGAATTTTAAACGAGTTCTTGCTAATTTTACCTATTCGGCACGACGTGTATATATATATATACATATATATACATATACATATATATACATATACATATATATACATATACATATATATACATATACACACACACACACACACACACACACACACACACACACACACACACACACACACACACACACACACAGAGGAGCTCGGACTCGACCCCCGCAACCTCAACTAGGTGAGTACACACAGAAAGTAATGGGTAAGTAGATAAAACTCGGGGGATTTAATATAGATCATTCAGAGTATATACACCGAGAGATATATACAAAACATATATCTCTTAGTAAATACAGAGGATTTAATTTAATTCTGTTTTTGTGGATTAAAATTTTGATGTTAGTTTTTTTTTTTCGCCGGTACTCTCCTGGCCCGGGTCTTTTCCAAGGAGTGTTTATAGGTGAATGACAGCATTTAATAGCTTATTTGCAGTCGATAGTCTTTAAACTTAACTATACAAATAAATATGTAGTTGAAATATAGTCTAGATTTATTAATATAAAATAAATATAAGTTAGAATTCACATTTATTTATTTAAAAAAATGTGGAATCTATTGTGTTAATAGTCTTAATGTTTCTGATGAAACAACAAGGGTACTAATTACCTTTCTGAAGATTACTATTATTTCTTCATGTCTCACTATCATCACCCATCCCACTGATAGGATGTTCTTACCCCCCCTCCCTCTCTCTCTCTCTCTCTCTCCCCTCTCCTTCCCCCTCTCCTTCTCTCTCTCCCCCTCTCCTTCCCTCTCTCTCCCTCTCCTTCCCTCCCACATGACGACAATATTTTTTTCTCTTTGGTTATGTAATGGCAGTTGTCAGTCGTATTAAAGGAATATCCGCAGAATTGTAAACAATCCTCAGAGGACATTGTTGTCATGGAAAGACTTTGCCCATTTTAATTTGTAATACTTTTCCATGTATTCTTGACACTTCCTTTATTATTATTATTACTATCATCATCATCATCATCAACAGCATTATTATCATCATCAACATCACGGGGAAGTATTAAACTCTTAGGGGTCATACTTAGAGGTAATTAAGTATTATATAAGGAAGGTGATGACAACTAAAGCTTTTTTTATAGATGAAGAGCTCTTCACTAAGCTGTTAATGACGTTGTGTATCTTGTGAAGCTGTGGCTATACTGAAGCTTGTTATATTTAGTCGGATGTCCCGAAGCCGGAGGGGTCGTACAGAGCCTGGGGTATGACAGTCAGATTTGCCGTTTGATCCAAGGAAGGGGAAGATAGGTCTAATTCTTTGCATCAAGAAACCCCAGACTGGCAACAAGTCTGACTACGGTTTTTTTTCTCTGTATGACTACGGGCATTTCGCTTCCCCGGATATATCATAATTATATAGCCTGGTCATGGACCGGGCCACGGGGGCGTTGACCCCCGGAATACTCCAGGTATGTGTACTGCACTATGTAGGCGTAGTTTAGTAGCCTCATTTACTGTTAGATTGTTCCACATAGTCAAAATACTTGTCACTATGTGACACAAAGTCCACCCGAAGTGATCAGGCAATGTAACCTTTCTTTCTTTTACTCACAAACTTTTTCACTTTTTTTCTCGTACCCTCTTAAAATATACACTTGGAAAATCTTAGAGGGACTAGTCTCAATCTGCACACGAAAATCACTCCTTACGAAGGCAAAAGACTGGGCAGGCGGTGCAACATCCCCCAGTGAAAAACAGGGCGTCGTGGATGACCCCCGAAATACCCTCCAGGTCCAGGTATACCCCAGTCCTTCCCTTCCCACTCTTGCCACCACACTTCTGAAAAATGCAAGTCTTAGTATTATCATTGGCTTTTGGTATTTTACAGTTTCTCACCGTCCAGTCTACAGTTGATGTGGCTAAATTACCAGGTGAGGTTTCACTTTACTACTTTGGCTGAGGACCGGGCTAGGGGGGGCATTGACCCCCATACAGCCTTCAGGTAGACTCTAGGTACTCCTTACCTAACCTAGCTTCTCTCTCTTTCGGGTTTCTACTAATCTCAAGTACCTCCCACTCTCAGGTTTCTCTCACTCTCAGGTAACTCCCATTCTCAGGTTTCTGTCACTCAAGTTTTAACCATTCAGGTTTCTGCCACGCAGGTTTCTCCCACTCACAGTTTTCTCTCACTGCTGCATGTGACTAGCTTTGTGTTTCATATTCATCATCCGGTATAATGTCTTTTTTCATTACATAAGGAAGATATTGTGTTTGTCTCCGATCAAGAAGATTACTTTTATCCGTTTATTGATATTGATATTCTATTGTAAAACAAATGGCCATTGCGGCTTACGCTTCGTGCGGATTATTATATTTGCGTCAAGGATGACAGAGATGTGTCTTGTCTTCACCGATGTTTAGTGTGAGGAGAACAAGAACATAACATAGTCATCAGGAATAACAAAGAAAATGCATGTTATCTTCACTGGTGTGTGACGAGAACAAGGCTCAACAACAGGCATCAGGGGTGACAGTGATGAATCTTGTCTTCACTGGTGTGTGACGAGAACAAGGCTCAACAACAACCATCAAGGATGACAGAGATGAATGAGCCTTATCTTCATCGGTGTGTGGCGAGGAGAATCAGGCTCCGCACCATCCATCAAGGATGACAGGGACATATATTGTCTTTAGTGGTGTGTGATGAGGAGAACAAGGCACAAGTGTGTTGTCTTCACTATTGTCTAATGTGACCTAAACAACGGCCAGCAACAGTTGTAGAGGATGACACGGATGTATTGTATGCTCACCAGTGTCTGGCATGACGCAAAGAACGGTCAACAACAGCCGTCAAGGATGACAGGGATGTATCGTGTGCTCACTGGTGTGTGACATGTGAACAAGCTACAACAACAGTCATCAAGGATGACGGGGATGTATCTTGTGTTCACTGTTGTGTGATGAGAGGAACATGGTGTAACAACACTACCAACGGATGCAGCTTTCCAGCTTTTCCAGTGGAAACTGGACTGCTACTTACTACAAGTGCCGGATTAGCGAGGTTGAAATGGCTTAGTATGTCTGTGGGCTGCCAGTAGCAACAGCATGGTTTCAGAAAAGGTATAATGACAAGTGTGCAAATAAAATAAACGTGCAAAGTTAAGAAATTTTATTGAGTATACGTTTCGCCCACAAGGGGCTTTTATCAGTCAATTACAGACAACATGAACAAAGAATAATATATAGTAGAGCAGATCAGGTGTGAAGAGAGATGAGAAGTGGTATGAAATCCTTTATTGACGAAGTTTCGCTCTTGTAATGGGCTTTGTAAGTCCGTCGTTTGGGACAGACGTCGCCAGTAAAGGATTCCACATAACTGCATGTGTTCCTCTTTACCTTGGCGTGTGCCACACCATTACTTATCCAGAATAAGGTGTAATGGGGGGTGGGAACAATCCAACGTAGGTTAGTGTCACCTGATGGCAGTGTCTTATGTGTTGATGTTGAGATGAGGGGCTCATGATTCAAGGAATTTGACCTGACTTCTCTTTCCTCGGATCGAACCTGAATGCTTCCAGGTGCTGTATGACCCCGTACGTGTTTAATATTTTTCCCCTATATATAATATAGATGTTGAGTTGTTGAAAGTACCCAAGTTTTGTACAATTGCATTTGAACTAATAATTCCTTCAGATTACAAATGCCGTCATGTCTGTAAATCCTCCTCCTCAGTGTTCGTCTTAGCATTGCTTCGTTTCATATGATGATGTTGGCTATACGAATAATGCTTAGATTATTCGGATTGTCCGTCCTGCAGGCACACTGGTGCTCGGAAATACCAGTGTTTGGGTTTCTTATTATCTACGCCTGCCCTCCAAGGAGGTTCCTTGACGCCGACGAGGGAGATTCTTTATGTAAAACACGGAGCTAGCCTCCTCCTCTTTGGATCGAACCTGATAACCTTCCATTTTTCAAGGAGCTTTATGACCCACTACGGGCTTAGTGCCTACCTTATGAATGTAGATAATAATTACCGTACTCTTTACATAAATTTTCTCGCATTAACCACAAGGAATAGTATAAGTTCTCGCATTAGTTTTCAGTCTCTCCTTCAGGTTTGGCAAGAAACGTGTTTTATATTTACACGGGAACAGCCTGGCTCACCAGACACTCGGCATGGAAATCTGGCCCTAGGCTGGGCTTTGTAGGTGGTAGAACACTTGTAACCAGGGACATACAATGGTGACAAGTTAAAAAAGAAAACCATAGGAAAAAATTCACTGAAAAAGTAGCAGGTAAAAAAAAGGTCACATACCGAATTTGATGAATTTTAGAATAATATCATATACATAATGACTCATTACGCTGAAACAATGAATGATATTCCAGATTGAAGGATGAGAATAAAGTTAGGATAAGTGAAATTGGGTTAGATTATTTTAGGTTAGTTAAGTTAGATTAGGTTATGCTAGATTATGTTTAGTTATGTTAAGTTGATTATTAAGTTAGGTTCGACGACACCATATCCAACTGCAAGCATTCTGTGACTTCCTGTGACCTTTTTCTTTTAATTGTTTTCCTGTGATATTTTTTCTCTATGACATTTTTTACCCTAAATTCGTCACAGATATACCCGAGTGACATTTCTTTCAAGAAAGTTGACAGTTCACATAGGTGTTTTTAATTTCCCGGTTTCACCTGTTAAAGTTCCAGAGAAACACATTTGTATTCTATAGATCTATACCCGCTACAGTATTCTCAGTCCAGTATATCTGCTGAATTGCAGGTGAATTACACTGGTAAGTGTTTGAAACATCTTGTGTTGTGGTGAGTCGCCAAGGTCACACATCCACCCCAGCCCCCTTTCACCAAAAGTCCCCTTCCCAGTCCCCCTCTTCCACCCCCGTATGCGGCTTGTGAATGAATCAGCTGTTAGAATTCTTGCATTCCTGCTCCGGGGAATCCAGCTACCTGACGAATAAGAAATATGTATAACACTTGAATATCTTTAATGGCGTGTTGATCACGCCAAAACTACTGCTGTTGCTGCTGCAAAATATAACGTATATGTTTTTATTCATCAACTTGTTGGTATTGTATACCAGTGACTTATCTGCAGCCACCGCACCAGCTCACACTACAGACATAGCTTTGCTCGTGTAGCTAGAAATACATAATCACCAATATTCAACCTTAACACTAGGAGAATAAACAGGTTTGAAAGGGAAAGTTCTCCAGTGAATCAAGGACTACCTGGAAGACAGTCTGAGAAGTGTCAGAATGGGCGAAGGTAACACGTGGGTTCCTTGAAAGAGCAGTCATAGGGGTCACTACTCTTCCTGATATGTCAGCAAGAACTTTTTTACATGTAGTAGGGAAATGGAGAAAATTTGTAGAGGAATTTACAACCTAAATTTTCTCTCCTGCCAGCGATACTTTAAGTGTGTTCTCTATTTCCTGCTACTCTTGCCCTCTCTAATGTATTGGTTAACCTGACAGAGAAGTGTTGTACTTGGGCACTACTTGCATAATAAATAATCATTTTAAAAACAGTTTCACTCACACGACTTTATCAGGTCAATACATGGCATGTGCGGCATGTCACTATATACAAAAGAAAAAAAAATACTGAATATCAGTGCACGAGATTTCCACGTTGAAAATCCAAGAAATTTTGCGAGAAAGAGAAAACCCACCTAAGTGGCTAGGCCACTTACTCTTTATAGCCTCTCAACCTTTTTTTTTTTTTGTTCTATCCTATACTAGTATTTTTCCCTCCTCACTTTATGGGTATGACTTACTTCCACTAGTGAGCCCCGCCCACATGTGACCATGTTTTCAACTGCTGCATCTCGCCATTTCTTCCATTGGCTTAATTATAAAAGTCTCCGCCCTCAGTCTTTCTTAAACTGATAAATTCTGCTGTGGAGACGAAACGTCGCCCAGTAAAGTTTCTCAGGTTTTGCACACGTTTTATAAACATTGCCATTGACTTGCAAGTGAAAACTTTGGGTACTTTCAATAATAAGTTGGGCAAGTTTGTAAGTAGGCTACACTGAAGTAGGCTAACTGGGACTTGCCTAGCAAGGACCAGTTAGCCTACTTCAGTGTTTCTCAGTAGGAAGGGCAAGGGTTTGTAGGAAGGGCAAGGGTTTGCAGGAAGGGCAGAGGTTTCCAAGGAAGGCTGGGTATTAAAGTGTTAGTGTAAGTACACTGAGAGATACACATTTTTCAGTGTCATAGGCAATCAGCATGAAATATTTTTTTAAGTTTTCTCGAAAAAGTTGCAAGACTAACCGTTCTTCAGTTAATCCCTTCAAGGAGCGTGCACTAATGCCGGTGAAGGACTCTTCATTCAGAGAACTGGAGCTGCTCTCTTCTTTAATCACAACTGATAAACCTGTCATTCCCCAGGCGCTGTATAACCCCTACGAGTTTAGTTTCCAAATGTAATAAGTTACCAAGCGGTGGTGTTTACACGAATGCGCCACATAGCTCAATAAACGTGTGTGAAGAATATGGATTTACTGGTGTTTTTGTTATAGTGATGCACGAACACGCTTACTATACTCTGATGAAAACTGTGATGTCTCCTCACTCTGGGTAGAGTTTATCTAGCGCTTACGGATGGAAGATCAAGCCTCCACTACTTCATAAGATAAAAGACTCACACGAGGTTAGCACTTCATTATAAAAATGGTATACAGTACTAACAAGTGGATGACTAAGACACATGTGTAACCCTTTCATAAGTTTTCTAGCTAAATTGTAGAAATTGTTGTTATGGCTGATGTTGCTGAAGATACTGATGAGTGTAGATTAAAGGACTTTTTTGTTTTTTCGCTTGTGTTTTTTTTTTTCGTTGGCAACTAGAAGTGCGTCATTCAGAAAATTGTAAGTGCTTATGAGAAGCATCTGATTGCTTATTGATGTTCTCAGATTCATTTGTGGAGGTCTCTGCATGTCTCGGTTATGCATTTTTTTTTTCCACGGTCGTTAAGTAGGACGATGTATACCCCAAGAGTAGTGACGATTAGGGATGGGATGATATCAAAATTTTTGATGATACCGGTACCCAGTTTTTGGCCGTTACTGATACTTTTCGGATATTTTTTTTAATTATAATGATTGTTTAACACATAAGGGAATGCTTATTGCACAGTGGGTATTAAATAGCACAGGAAGGTTAAATATTAAATAACTTATTTCTCTGAGATGATAATGTCATTACGTACTCATTACTTGGCCTGTTGTGTTAGCTACTAGTTGTTAAAGGTACTTATCGATAGTTATGTGTGTGTTTACTCGCCTATTTATGGTTGCAAGGGTAGTGTCGTAGCTCCTGGTCCCGCCTCTTCGCTAGTCCTTACTAGACCCACTCTCTCCTTGCTCCAAGAGCTTTATCGTACTTCTTAAAGCTATGTATGGATCCTGCCTCCACTACATCACTCTTCAATATGTTCCATTTCCTGACAGTTCCATAACGAAGAAATACTGTCTAACATTCCTGTGACTCATCTGAGTCTTCAGTTGTCATATGTGACGCCCTGTTACTGTATCCCATCTCTGAAATATTGTGTCACTATCCATCTTGTTAATTCCTCTCTGTATTTTATGTTCTCCCTATCCCTCCTGTCGTCAGGTTGATTTCCCTTAATCTCTCCTCGTAGGATATACCTCTTAGCTCCTGGACTAGTGTTGTTGCAAACCTTTGCACTTTCTCTAATATCTTAACGTTATTGACCAGGTTTGGGTACCATATTGGTGTTACATACTCCAATATAGGTCTGACGGACACTGTACAGTCTTGAATGAGTTCCTACTCAGGTGTTGAAATACTATTCTAAAGTTTGCCAGGCGCTCATGTGCTGCAGCAGTTATTTGGCTGATGTGCGCCTCAGTAGGATACTCACCCGAAGATCCTTTGTTTTGAGTGAGGTTTGCAGCCTTTGGCAGTGTGTGTGCGTGCGTGCGTGCGCGTGTGTGTGTGTGTGTGTGTGTGTGTGTGTGTGTGTGTGTGTGTGTGTGTGTGAGAGAGAGAGAGAGAGAGAGAGAGAGAGAGAGAGAGAGAGAGAGAGAGAGAGAGAGAGAGAGAGAGAGAGTATGAGTAACTCTTGCAGTCGTGAGGTAAAGTTTTAATTGTGGTCTTCTTAATAAAGCATACATATAATATTAATATTTTAAAAGTATCGGCCTTTTCACCGATACCAATACCAGTACTATGGCACATCCTAGTTATTATCCAGACAGCCTGACTTGTTAAACATGACACCGATTAGGAGACGGAGGGTCGAGCCTCCACAATTCCATGCGCTGAATGACCCACACAAGTTTAATTCTTTATATATCATCAAATAAGTCATATTTGCTGAGCTCAGTCCGGTGTAGAAAGTCTCCATTTTGACGGCCACCTTCGCCAGGTCAGTCAGGAGTGAATTCTTTTATTAAATTTCCAGCTAATGATGCCTTAATTGCTATTTTTCCACTCAGTATTTTTTTTTGAAGTTGAACTCTGTCAACTGCTGTATTTTCCGGCATATAAGGCGCGCCTTTTTCTCCTCACAGAAAGTCGTGGAAAATCACCCTGCGTCTTATATGCTCAAGGTAAAGGGTAGGCTTTGGGTTACGCTTTAGCCTAAAGTATCAAGGTCATTAGCCCTTGAATATGATTACTGATTGACCGTTATAATACTTCTATCGTGCTCCTTATATGCAGGAAAATACGGTAGTCAATGTTTCCTTGGCTCATCGGCCGTACTTTTCAGTCTCGCAGTGGACGAAGCATAACTATTTACGTCTCCTTACCAGTTATTGTATATGTTGCAAATAGTCAATAAGGTTTTTTATTGCAGATAAGTAACTAATAAATCATCACATAACTGAAGTCAGGATTTTCCTCACTAATTTATCAACTTGAGTCTACGCCTGTGTATTATAAAAGCGTTTAAATCTTAAGCCTATGGCTATGGTGATGTCTAAGTTGCCAGGTTAGGGCTCAGTGACGACCTCTATGTATGTTTCGGGTATAAAAAAGTGCACAAGAGAAGCTAATGAGACATGGCTATGTTTTACACTTGGCTTGGTAAAACTCCTGCAGAGTTCTTCGTGGCTGTAATAAGTGTCTCCTTATTTTACCGGTATTTATACAGCCTCATTTATGATGTGAGAAAAACACAAGAGCAACTAGTGAGGCATTTATTACTCCTACGTTTTTTCCTTTTTGGGTCACACTGCCTTGGTGGGAGACGGCCGGTGTGTTAAAAAAACATAATAAAAACACTCACATAAACAATTCCTTACTTATCCGAATGTAATCTGATCCAGAAGGCTGTATTAGCAGCTGCTTTGTCTATATATCAACATTTTTGAGAGGACACCTTCATCCTGGCTTGATTTTTGAGTGTGTTTGTAGATGAGTAGAAGAAACTTCCCAGTAGTGTCACTGAAGCCAGTACTTACCTGGAGGTTATTCCGGGGATCAACGCCCCCGCGGCCCGGTCCATGACCAGGCCTCCCGGTGGATCAGGGCCTGATCAACCAGGCTGTTACTGCTGGCCGCACGCAGTCCAACGTACGAGCCACAGCCCGGCTGATCCGGCACTGACTTTAGGTATCTGTCCAGCTCTCTCTTGAAGGCAGCCAGGGATTTATTGGCAATTCCCCTAATGCTTGATGGGAGGCTGTTGAACAGTCTTGGGCCCCGGACACTTATGGTGTTTTCCCTTAGTGTACCAATGGCGCCCCTACTTTTAATTGGGGGCATTTTGCATCGCCTGCCCAGTCTTTTACTTTCGTAGGGATTGATTTGTGTGTGCAGATTTGGGACCATTCCTTCCAGGATTTTCCAAGTGCAGATTATGATATATCTCTCCCTCCTGCGTTCCAACGAGTACAAGTCAAGTGCTTCCAAGCGTTCCCAGTAGTTAAGGTGCTTGACAGAACTTATACGTGCAGTAAAGGATCTCTGTACACTCTCTAGATCTGCAATTTTACCTGCTTTGAATGGAGATGTTAATGTACAGCAGTATTCCAGCCTAGAGAGAACAAGTGATTTGAAAAGGATCATCATTGGCTTGGCATCTCTCGTTTTGAACGTTCTCATTATCCATCCTATCATTTTCTTTGCATTTGCGATCGTGGCACTGTTGTGATCCTTGAAAGTGAGATCCTCAGACATTACTACTCCCAGGTCCCTTACATTATTGTTCCGCTCTATTGTATGATCAGAGTCTGTAGTATACTCTGTTCTAGTTATTATCTCCTCCAGTTTTCCCTAACGGAGTAGTTGGAATTTGTCCTCATTAAACATCATATTGTTTACCGTTGCCCACTGGAAAACTTTGTTTATATCTTCTTGGAGGTTAACCGCGTCCTCAGCAGATGACAGCCTCATGCAGATCCTAGTGTCATCCGCATAGGATGATACGGTGCTGTGGTGTATAAGATAAGATTTCGTTCGGATTTTTAACCCCGGAGGGTTAGCCACCCAGGATAACCCAAGAAAGTCAGTGCGTCATCGAGGACTGTCTGTCTTATTTCCATTGGGGTCCTTAATCTTGTCCCCCAGGATGCGACCCACACCAGTCGACTAACACCCAGGTGCCTATTTGCTGCTAGGTGAACAGGACAATAGGTGTAAGGAAACGTGTCGAAATGTTTCCACCCGCCGGGAATCGAACCCGGGCCCTCCGTGTGTGAAGCGGGAGCCTTAGCCACCAGGCCACCGGGCCTATATCTCTGTCTATGTCTGATATGAGGATGAGGAATAAGATGGGGACGAGTACTGTGCCTTGTGGAACAGAGCTCTTCACTATGGCAGCTTCCGATTTAACTCTGTTGACCACTACTCTTTGTGTTCGATTTGTTAGGAAGTTGAAGATCCATCATCCCACTTTCCCAGTTATTCCTTTAGCACGTATTTTATGGGCTATTACGCCATGATCGCATTTGTCAAATGCTTTTGCAAAGTCTGTGTATATTACATCTGCATTCTGATTTTCTTCCAGTGCATCCAAGGCCATGTCATAGTGATCCAGTAGTTGTGAGAGGCAGGAGCGACCTGCCCTGAACCCATGTTGCCCTGGATTGTGCAGATTTTGGGAATCCAGGTGATTTGCAATCCTGCTTTTTAGCACTCTTTCAAAGATTTTTATGATGTGGGACGTCAGAGCTATTGGTCTATAGTTCTTAGCTAATGCTTTGCTGCCACCTTTATGGAGTGGGGCTATATCCGTTGTTTTAAGTGACTGTGGAATTTCACCCATGTCCAAGCTCCTCCTCCATAGTGTACTTAGGGCACGCGAGAGGGGTTTCTTGCAGTTCTTAATGAATACAGAGTTCCACGAGTTTGGGCCCGGGGCTGAGTGCATGGGCATGTTGTCAATGGCTTTTTCGAAATCTATCGGAGTTAGGGTGATGTCGGAAATCTGGCATACATTTATGGAGTTTAGGGGCTCATTCACGAAGAAATCATTTGGGTCGTCGATCCCCCTTGTTGCCTGTTCATTCTGTCGCATCTAAAAAGGTTGTAACCACTTATACATATTTCACTGTCAAAGTGATCTTTTGTGTGAGTCTCTGTGAAGGCTGCAAACATTGCATTAGACTCCTCTAGAAGTCCACTGATAAAAGGTATTTTGTTGTTGGTGGATGACTTAAGGCCCTGTATATTAGCAAATATGAACGAGGTTGTATTCTGTATTTGTTGGGGGGATTTTGTTATTGGCATCAGTAATTGTAGTTTTGGAGGGCCATGGGTGATCACTGGCTGCACCTCCAGTCCAACAAGGCTCCAAGGTGGTGGACTATTTTTGTTATTTCCTTCCATTTTCTTTTTCCGTTTCCTGCCACTAAAAAATCACCTGGAGTTGGGTTGTCGTAGCTACTATTGTTTGTCTTGTGGGGTCTGTGCCTCCTGGTCCCTTTTAGATGGTATGCAGGGCAGTCGATGTTGTAACACTGCTTCTGGAGGACCGAGGAGTGACACATTTTTGGGTGAAAGAAAGTACAGGAAGAAGAACGACACACTCTTTTAGACAGGAGGTCGCTACATTTTTTGGGATGCTCAAAGTTGCATGTCCCATTTTTTTCTCCTGATATTCCATGCTTACAGATGCCCCAAGCATAATATTTGCACAAATTCACCTTTGGTTGAGAATTGTTGGGAAGTGTATTGTCAATTTCTGCAGGTTCTGGGACTACACTATAATCCTCAGTATCCAAGCCAGGGCCACCCCATCCTGGATTCCATCTACTTTCCTCAGTAGAGGAAGAAGGAGGAGACTTCTCTCCTACATCTGTACTGTGGGCCACGGTCTTGTGCAATGATGGTTGTATATTTACGGTTTTAGTGGTGGTTGTGGTAGGGTCCCTAGTAGAGTCTGGGCTGGCAATAAGGCTGGGGGCTGGGACTGAGTCAGCACTGGGACTGGGGGCTGAGCCTGGGCCAGCACCAGCACTGTGGGTATTAGTGCTATGACTGGGGGATGGGTCTGGTTTAGCACTATTTGGGGTAGTTTTCAAAATAGATTATACAGGTGTCCTCGCTTATATATATGTACTGGCTCCCTCACTCTTTTGTCTTAGTGTGACTTTGTAAATGGTTCAAGTAGGACCCAAACATCGTCTCTTATGTGTGGGTTATTTATGTATTCTTATCTTTTATCACTCTCATCTCAACTAGTCCACAACTGTTTCTTCGGAGATGTTGGCCCCCGGAAAACATCCTTCAGGTATCTTTTGACGTAATGTTTCGGTCCATCTGGGATCATTATGATGTTAGAGAAAAAGAGAAGAAAACCTGACGACAGGTCCGGTTAGGAGGTACGAGACACCCAAGGCGAGGAGGTGACTTAGAGACGTGTGCAACATTTTGGTATCTGTAGTGCAGAGACGTTTCGCCTGCGCAGCAGGCTTCTTCGGGTGAATAGAGAGGCGACTAATATATTGAAGACAGTTAAATAAGTGTAGATTTTGAGGTATTCAGTCCTTGAGTCTTGGTAGATGTGGCAAAGCCATCTCGAGTTGTTCAGTTCCTCAGCCTAGATGGAAGGTGTTCATATCCATACTTGAGGCCAACTTGGCTTAGGTGTGTTTTCAAATTGTCCTTCTGAATTGGGACTTGTGGATTGTTCCAGCCAAGGTCTGGGCATGTAACATTTTTAACACTTTCATCTGCTTAAATTTGCATCTCTAAGCTGAGTGTCACCTTTTGTTCTGATAGAGGCACGATGTACATAACCAAAAAGAGCACAGGTTTGATCCTAAAATAGCATAGATCGTAAAGCAGCACAGACAGATTCTAAAATAGCAGAGGCAGATCCTAAAATAGCACAGACTGATCCTAATGTACCATAGACACATCCTAAAGTAACGCAGATCCCAAATTAACACAGATTGATTCTTAAGTAACACAAAGTTTAAAGTAGCACAAGATCCAGAGTAACAAGGATCTTAAAATAGCGCAGGTAGATCCGAAAGTAGTATGGACATTCTTAAGTAGTACCGACATCCCAAAATAGTATAGACAAATCCTAAAGTAGCACAAACAAATATTAACGTAACAGAGACACTTCCTAAAGTCAATCTTGACGGCGTGTTAGAGAGAGCGAGCGCCCTTAGCAGGATCTAGGTGGTGTCAGACGACGTCAGAGTGGTAGAGCGAGTACAGCTTGTGATCAGTGATGTTAAGCGCACGGCAGAAGCCAGACAGGTGCACCCTCCACACTGTGTAACATCTTATTCACCTCTTGTCTTCACGGTTGCCTTTTACCTGTGAGGTAGTGTAAATATTCCTTACCAAATAACCCGCACATAGAAACGTATGACGACGTTTCGGCCCTGCTTGGACCTATGTGTGGATTTGTGTTGTTCCAGTCGCAGTATTGTCTCTTTTTATTCTGCGTAAATATCCATTGTTCTAACACCTTATGTATGTTCATCCTTTGTTTTGGTTGTCGTTAGTAGCGATCGGTTGCTGAGGTGTGTTGATGTGGCGTGGAGTGTGGTTGTGGGCGTGGCCACCATGAGGTCACTCACTGCATGAGCCCTCCATGTCTGCATGGATGACGTGTAGTGCACGTCATCATGAGTCACAGCCCGTCTTTCGCTAGATGAGTTAACGTCTGCACTAATGACGTAGTAGTAAACGTTTTGGTCCTTGGACCTTGATCACTTCTGACGTGGTAGTGCACCTCATGAGTCACAGCCCACGTCACATGGTGGGTCCTCCACGTCTGTACTGATGGCGTGGTAGCTCACGTCGTCATCGAGTCGCAGCTCACGTCACTCATTGGATAAGTGTGTCCGAAGGGACGTACGCATTCACTGAGTGACACTGACACTCAGAGTGTCGCTCAGCGAGTATGTCACTTCTTCCTTGGGTCGCATCTGTTAGTATCCTATTTCCCAGATGCTATATGACCCCAACAGAATTACCGCTTCCCCACGAAGTAATAATAGTAAGACTAAAACCTGTTTAAACACACATTTCAGCTCATTTCAAAGCCTAGCCCTTTCTAGAGTACGCTAAGAGCTGTTTAAATACCTTCCTCAGTTCATTTCAGAGCCTAGCCTCTTCTAAAGTAGGCTACCCTTTCCAGGATGCTTTCTACAACGAATCGAGGTAATAAAGTCACAGGTAAAGAAAGTTACGGGAAAAAAAACTACAGGAAAATAGTAAGTTTGTTGGCGAGCTTAACCTGACTAAACAAGGCAAGACAGATTTTACTTCTAAGAATTACCGGGTATTGATTCATCACTGCGATTACATATCTTTGTACATTTTTCTTGAGAGCCTCTTGTTATGAAAGCATAATACAGAATTATAACATGAAGTATAATAAAGAATTATAACATGAAACGATAGTTTCGTGTGGCAATTCGAGATAAAGGACTTTATGTAATACAGTAGTTTTGAAGATAACGGAGAGAAAACAAATGAATAAACTAGCAAGTGTAAAGTACAAGGACAGTAGTAAATGTTTAAAATCATTATATTTCCACAATTTTCACATGATACATAGTTTTTACAAGACTGGATGAATAGGATACACACGTGGAAAGTCCCTGGTTATTCAGAGCAGCTCGGACAAACTTAAACCTAACATC
Source organism: Cherax quadricarinatus (assembly GCF_038502225.1). Lineage (NCBI taxonomy): Eukaryota > Metazoa > Arthropoda > Malacostraca > Decapoda > Parastacidae > Cherax > Cherax quadricarinatus. The sequence goes on along the minus strand of NC_091354.1, from coordinate 13,853,987 downwards.
AAACTAAGAACGTATAATAAACTTTCAATATTGTAATGGTACACAGTACTGACAAGTAGATAAGACACGTGTACATCAGTTAGGTACCTTTATTCCGAAACGTTTCGCCTACAATAGGCTTTATCAGTCAAATACAGAATTGGCAAATATGGAGACCGGCTAGGTTTGGTAAGATTTGTCAGGAAACAAGACAAGTGTTTCGTGACGCGGGTCTTAGTCATATGATGACCGCAGCTGGAGCTTTTGGTCATCTAAGGACTTCCTCTGGCTTACCGGTCCACCCCTTTAAAAATTATGGTTATGATTATAACCAGTGCGCTATGGAGACAGAAGCAGCGGAGTGGTAAAGGTGATGCAATCGGTACACGTAAACAAAGACATTGAAAGAGAGAGAGAGAGAGAGAGAATAAAAGTAATTCTAATAAATGTAACATTAAAGTAGAATAAAAGCGTAGCATATGGTACATATAGTAAGAATATTGATTTGTGTTAAATTCCAGACAGATAAATTACGTTCTCGGGTATAATTGAATTGCTTCCACAGTTCCGTTCTCACCTGAAAGCACATCTGTTCAAAACGCGGAGAGCACATTAATATTTCAATAGCATTACCAGAGCGAATCCATTAAGCTGGACAGATCAGCTCAAAACTCACGCAAGTCAACTCCCAACTTTCTTATATTTCGTTCAACTATTGATTTGTATATAACAACTTAATCAGTTTTTAATTAATCAATAAGTTCATTAAAATATTTTACGCTAATATACACAGCATTCGACCGTCCTGGCAAGTCCTAATGATATATTTATTTATTCTTTCAACCGGCCGTATCCCACCGAGGCAGGGTAGCCCAGAAAGAAAAACAAAAGTTTCTCTTTTTAAATTTAGTAATTTATACGGGAGAAGGGGTTACTAGCCCCTTGCTCCCGGCATTTTAGTCGCCTCTTACAACACGCATGGGTTACGGAGGAAGAATTCTGTTCCTCTTCCCCATGGAGATAAGAGGAAATAAACAAGAATAATAACTAGAAAGAAAATAGAAGAAAACCCAGAGGGGTGTGTGTATATATATGCTTGTACATGTATGTGTAGTGTGACCTTAGTGTAAGTAGAAGTAGCAAGACGTACCTGAAATCTTGCATGTTCATGAGACAAAAAAGGACGCCAGCAATCCTACCATCATGTAAAACAATTACAGGCTTTTGTTTTACACTCACTTGGCAGGACGGTAGTACCTCCCTGGGTGGTTGCTGTCTACCAACCTACTACCTAGGATATATTTATTTATGCTTTTCAATTTAAGTCATTTTCAGTCTTCCCAACGTGAAATTTGGCACATTTTGTACATAGGAGCTATATTATAGACGTGTGTGTGTGTGTGTGTGTGTGTGTGTGTACTCACCTAATTGTGGTTGCAGGGGTCGAGACTCAACTCCTGGCCCCGCCTCTTCACTGACCGCTACTGGGTCCTTCCTCTCCCTGCTGCATGAGCTTTATCATACCTCGTCTTAAAACTGTGTGTGTGTGTACTCACCTAATTCTGGTTGCAGGGGTCGATTCATAGCTCCTGGACCTTCCTCTTCGCTGGTGTGTGTGTGTGTGTGTGTGTGTGTGTGTGTGTGTGTGTGTGTGTGTGTGTGTGTGTAGGTATGTGGTATGTAAGGTAGGTAGGTATGGCAGGCAGGCAGATAGAGGTCATCAAGGTAGGTGCCAGACAGCATGGGGTTAGTGTTGAGATGCCCGGGATGCTGTTTCACAGCCTCTCAGCGCCAAGGGTCCGCAACCTCCCAGGATGTGCTCGTTTGGTTGTTTAACACCTGTCCACTGCACCATCATTAACGCCACTCGTCACCTGTATACTAACATCAAGAATACTTTGCTTCTTAAAATAGGGTTTAAAGTCAACTTTCACTGTATATACATTGATATACACACTCCTCGGTGCTTATACATTGAGAAATGCACTTCTCTTGGTGTGTGAACATTGAGTACACGGGTGTGAACACGAACCTCTCTCCGTGTACACCGAGAGATGCATATCTATGTACGCACAGAGACACCTCTGTATATGCAAGTAGAGAGAAAGAGTGTCACGCACACACACACACACACCTACACACACACGCACACACACACACACACACACACACACACACACACACACACACACACACACACACACACACACACACACACACACACACACACACACACACACACACACACACACACACACTCACACACACACTCACACACACACACACACAGATGATGCGAAGTTAATGAGGAAAATTAAATCACATGAGGATCAGGCAAGACTTCAAAGAAACCTGGACAGGCTGGACACCTGGTCCAGCAACTGGCCTCTCGAATTTAACCCTGCCATATACAAAGTCATGAAGATCGGGGAAGGGCAAAGAAGACTGCAGCCAGAGTATAGGCGAGGTTGTCAAAGACTGAAACCAGAAAACTGCTGCAGCACATGGGCGCCTGGCAAACCTGAGAACAGCGTTCCGATACCTAAGTAAGGAATCTTTCAAGACACTGTACATCGTGTACGTCAGGCCCATACTGGAGTATGCATCACCAGTTTGGAACCTACACCGGGTCAAGCACGTTAAGAAATTAGATAAAGTGCAAAAGTTTGCGACAGGGTTAGTTCCAGGGCTAAGGGAAATTGGCCTGGCAACACTGGAGGACAGGAGAGTTAAGGGAGACATGATAACGACATACAAAATACTGCGTGGAATAGACATAGAATGTTCCAGAGATGGGACACAGAAACAAGGGGTAACTCTTGGAAGTTGAAGACTCAGATGAGTCAAAGGGATGTTAGGAAGTATTTCTTCAGTCATAGAGTGGTCAGGAAGTGGAATAGTCTGGCGAGTGATATAGTGGAGGCAGGAACCATACATAGCTTTAAGACGAGGTTTGATAAAGCTCATGGAGCAGGAAGAGAGAGGACCTAGTAGTGTTCAGTGTACAGGCGGGGGCCAGGAGCTGAGTCTCGACCCCTGCAACAACAATTAGGCGAGTACAATTAGGTGAATACATACACACACCCTACCATTGGGTATACTTACACCGAGACATAAGACTCTTCTTCCACAGAAATACCCTCACATCTCTGGGTGTACGTACACTGTGGCTTGCCAAGATGTGCGCATCATCTTGGCCGTAATTAGGGGAGGAGAAAAAGAACAAACATTTTCTGTATTTGTGCGAACATTTCGCAATTTGTGCGCCATAAACCCAGTTGAGGTAAAAGGATTATCAAAGATATAGATGTTTTATTTTATACTAAACATGTGTATGCAGGAGGCGCCATGTTGGTATGTTTGATGTCAACACGTGACCCCATGTGTGGTTGATGTGTGTTGTAGTGAAGGTGGTGGTTGTTGTATGTTGTAGTGAAGGTGGTGGTTGTTGTATGTTGTAGTGAAGGTGGTGGTTGTTGTATGTTGTACTGAAGGTGGTGGTTGATGTATGTTGTAGTGAAGGTGGTGGTTGTTGTATGTTGTAGTGAAGGTGGTGGTTGTTGTATGTTGTAGTGAAGGTGGTGGTTGTTGTATGTTGTAGTGAAGGTGGTGGTTGTTGTATGTTGTAGTGAAGGTGGTGGTTGTTGTATGTTGTAGTGAAGGTGGCGGTTGATGTATGTTGTAGTGAAGGTGGTGGTTGTTGTATGTTGTAGTGAAGGTGGTGGTTGTTGTATGTTGTAGTGAAGGTGGTGGTTGTTGAATGTTGTACTGAAGGTGGTGGTTGATGTATGTTGTAGTGAAGGTGGTGGTTGATGTATGTTGTAGTGAAGGTGGTGGTTGTTGTATGTTGTACTGAAGGTGGTGGTTGATGTATGTTGTAGTGAAGGTGGTGGTTGTTGTATATTGTAGTGAAGGTGGTGGTTGTTGTATGTTGTAGTGAAGGTGGTGGTTGATGTATGTTGTAGTGAAGGTCGTGGTTGTTGTATGTTGTAGTGAAGGTGGTGGTTGTTGTATGTTGTAGTGAAGGTGGTGGTTGATGTATGTTGTAGTGAAGGTGGTGGTTGTTGTATGTTGTAGTGAAGGTGGTGGTTGTTGTATGTTGTAGTGAAGGTGGTGGTTGTTGTATGTTGTAGTGAAGGTGGTGGTTGTTGTATGTTGTTGTGAAGGTGGTGGTTGATGTATGTTGTAGTGAAGGTGGTGGTTGTTGTATGTTGTAGTGAACGTGGTGGTTGTTGTATGTTGTAGTGAAGGTGGTGGCTGATGTATGTTGTAGTGAAGGTGGTGGTTGATCTATGTTGTAGTGAAGGTGGTGGTTGTTGTATGTTGTAGTGAAGGTGGTGGTTGATGTATGTTGTAGTGAAGGTGGTGGTTGATGTATGTTGTAGTGAAGGTGGTGGTTGATGTATGTTGTAGTGAAGGTGGTGGTTGTTGTGTGTTGTAGTGAAGGTGGTGGTTGATGTATGTTGTAGTGAAGGTGGTGGTTGTTGTATGTTGTAGTGAAGGTGGTGGTTGATGTATGTTGTAGTGAAGGTGGTGGTTGATGTATGTTGTAGTGAAGGTGGTGGTTGTTGTATGTTGTAGTGAAGGTGGTGGTTGATGTATGTTGTAGTGAAGGTGGTGGTTGATGTATGTTGTAGTGAAGGTGGTTGTTGTTGTATGTTGTAGTGAACGTGGTGGTTGTTGTATGTTGTAGTGAAGGTGGTGGTTGATGTATGTTGTAGTGAAGGTGGTGGTTGATGTATGTTGTAGTGAAGGTGGTGGTTGATGTATGTTGTAGCGATGGTGATGGTTGAGGTATGTTGTAGTGAAGGTAGTGGTTGATGTATGTTGTAGTGAAGGTGGTGGTTGATGTATGTTGTAATGGTGATGGTTGATGTATGTTGTAGTGAAGGTGGTGGTTGATGTATGTTGTAGTGAAGGTGGTGGTTGATGTATGTTGTAGTGAAGGTGGTGGTTGATGTATATTGTAGTGAAGGTGGTGGTTGAGGTATGTTGTAGTGAAGGTGGTGGTTGATGTATGTTGTAGCGATGGTGATGGTTGAGGTATGTTGTAGTGTAGGTAGTGGTTGATGTATGTTGTAGTGAAGGTGGTGGTTGATGTATGTTGTAGCGATGGTGATGGTTGATGTATGTTGTAGTGAAGGTGGTGGTTGATGTATGTTGTAGTGAAGGTGGTGGTTGATGTATGTTGTAGTGAAGGTGGTGGTTGTTGTAGTAAAGGTGGTGGTTGATGTATGTTGTAGTGAAGGTGATGGTTGATGTATGTTGTAGTGAAGGTGATGGTTGATGTATGTTGTAGTGAAGGTGGTGGTTGATGTATGTTGTAGTGAAGGTGGTGGTTGATGTATGCTGTAGTGAAGGTGGTGGTTGATGTATGTTGTAGTGAAGGTGGTAATTGTTGTAGTGAAGGTGACGGTTGATGTATGTTGTAGTGAAGGTGATGGTTGTTGTAGTGAAGGTGGTGGTTGATGTATGTTTTATTGAAGGTGATGGTTGATGTATGTTGTAGTGAAGGTGATGGTTGATGTATGTTGTAGTGAAGGTGGTGGTTGATGTATGTTGTAGTGAAGGTGGTGGTTGATGTATGTTGTAGTGAAGGTGGTGGTTGTTGTATGTTGTAGTGAAGGTGGTGGTTGTTGTATGTTGTAGTGAAGGTGGTGGTTGTTGTATGTTGTAGTGAAGGTGGTGGTTGATGTATGTTGTAGTGAAGGTGGTGGTTGTTGAATGTTGTAGTGAAGGTGGTGGTTGATGTATGTTGTAGTGAAGGTGGTGGTTGATGTATGTTGTAGTGAAGGTGGTGGTTGATGTATGTTGTAGTGAAGGTGGTGGTTGTTGTATGTTGTAGTGAAGGTGGTGGTTGTTGAATGTTGTAGTGAAGGTGGTGGTTGATGTATGTTGTAGTGAAGGTGGTGGTTGATGTATGTTGTAGTGAAGGTGGTGGTTGTTGTATGTTGTAGTGAAGGTGGTGGTTGTTGTATGTTGTAGTGAAGGTGGTGGTTGATGTATGTTGTAGTGAAGGTGGTGGTTGATGTATGTTGTAGTGAAGGTCGTGGTTGTTGTATGTTGTAGTGAAGGTGGTGGTTGTTGTATGTTGTAGTGAAGGTGGTGGTTGTTGTATGTTGTAGTGAAGGTGGTGGTTGTTGTATGTTGTAGTGAAGGTGGTGGTTGTTGTATGTTGTAGTGAACGTGGTGGTTGTTGTATGTTGTAGTGAAGGTGGTGGTTGATGTATGTTGTAGTGAAGGTGATTGTTGTTGTATGTTGTAGTGAACGTGGTGGTTGTTGTATGTTGTAGTGAAGGTGGTGGTTGATGTATGTTGTAGTGAAGGTGGTGGTTGATGTATGTTGTAGTGAAGGTGGTGGTTGATGTATGTTGTAGCGATGGTGATGGTTGAGGTATGTTGTAGTGAAGGTAGTGGTTGATGTATGTTGTAGTGAAGGTGGTGGTTGATGTATGTTGTAGCGATGGTGATGGTTGATGTATGTTGTAGTGAAGGTGGTGGTTGATGTATGTTGTAGTGAAGGTGGTGGTTGATGTATGTTGTAGTGAAGGTGGTGGTTGATGTATATTGTAGTGAAGGTGGTGGTTGAGGTATGTTGTAGTGAAGGTGGTGGTTGATGTATGTTGTAGCGATGGTGATGGTTGAGGTATGTTGTAGTGTAGGTAGTGGTTGATGTATGTTGTAGTGAAGGTGGTGGTTGATGTATGTTGTAGCGATGGTGATGGTTGATGTATGTTGTAGTGAAGGTGGTGGTTGATGTATGTTGTAGTGAAGGTGGTGGTTGATGTATGTTGTAGTGAAGGTGGTGGTTGTTGTAGTAAAGGTGGTGGTTGATGTATGTTGTAGTGAAGGTGATGGTTGATGTATGTTGTAGTGAAGGTGATGGTTGATGTATGTTGTAGTGAAGGTGGTGGTTGATGTATGTTGTATTGAAGGTGGTGGTTGATGTATGCTGTAGTGAAGGTGGTGGTTGATGTATGTTGTAGTGAAGGTGGTAATTGTTGTAGTGAAGGTGACGGTTGATGTATGTTGTAGTGAAGGTGATGGTTGTTGTAGTGAAGGTGGTGGTTGATGTATGTTTTAGTGAAGGTGATGGTTGATGTATGTTGTAGTGAAGGTGATGGTTGATGTATGTTGTAGTGAAGGTGGTGGTTGATGTATGTTGTAGTGAAGGTGGTGGTTGATGTATGTTCTAGTGAAGGTGGTTGTTGTTGTATGTTGTGGTGAAGGTGGTGGTTGTTGTATGTTGTAGTGAAGGTGGTTGATGTATGTTGTAGTGAAGGTGATGGTTGATGTATGTTGTAGTGAAGGTGATGGTTGATGTATGTTGTAGTGAAGGTGGTGGTTGATGTATGTTGTAGTGAAGGTGATGGTTGATGTATGTTGTTGTGAAGGTGATGGTTGATGTATGTTGTTGTGAAGGTGGTGGTTGATGTATGTTGTAGTGAAGGTGATGGTTGATGTATGTTGTAGTGAAGGTGGTGGCTGTTGTATGTTGTAGTGAAGGTGGTGGTTGATGTATGTTGTAGTGAAGGTGATGGTTGATGTATGTTGTTGTGAAGGTGATGGTTGATGTATGTTGTAGTGAAGGTTGTGGCTGTTGTATGTTGTAGTGAAGGTGGTGGTTGATGTATGTTGTAGTGAAGGTGATGGTTGATGTATGTTGTAGTGAAGGTGATGGTTGATGTATGTTGTAGTGAAGGTGGTGGTTGATGTATGTTGTAGTGAAGGTGGTGGTTGATGTATGTTGTAGTGAAGGTGATGGTTGATGTATGTTGTAGTGAAGGTGGTGGTTGATGTATGTTGTAGTGAAGGTGGTGGTTGATGTATGTTGTAGTGAAGGTGGTGGTTGATGTATGTTGTAGTGAAGGTGGTGGTTGATATATGTTGTAGTGAAGGTGGTGGTTGTTGTATGTTGTAGTGAAGGTGGTGGTTGATGTATGTTGTAGTGAAGGTGGTGGTTGATGTATGTTGTAGTGAAGGTGGTGGTTGATGTATGTTGTAGTGAAGGTGGTGGTTGATGTATGTTGTAGTGAAGGTCATGGTTGATGTATGTTGTAGTGAAGGTGATGGTTGATGTATGTTGTAGTGAAGGTCGTGGTTGTTGTATGTTGTAGTGAAGGTGGTGGTTGATGTATGTTGTAGTGAAGGTGGTGGTTGATGTATGTTGTAGTGAAGGTGGTGGTTGATGTATGTTGTAGCGATGGTGATGGTTGAGGTATGTTGTAGTGAAGGTAGTGGTTGATGTATGTTGTAGTGAAGGTGGTGGTTGATGTATGTTGTAGCGATGGTGATGGTTGATGTATGTTGTAGTGAAGGTGGTGGTTGATGTATGTTGTAGTGAAGGTGGTGGTTGATGTATGTTGTAGTGAAGGTGGTGGTTGATGTATATTGTAGTGAAGGTGGTGGTTGAGGTATGTTGTAGTGAAGGTGGTGGTTGATGTATGTTGTAGCGATGGTGATGGTTGAGGTATGTTGTAGTGGTTGATGTATGTTGTAGTGAAGGTGGTGGTTGATGTATGTTGTAGCGATGGTGATGGTTGATGTATGTTGTAGTGAAGGTGGTGGTTGATGTATGTTGTAGTGAAGGTGGTGGTTGATGTATGTTGTAGTGAAGGTGGTGGTTGTTGTAGTAAAGGTGGTGGTTGATGTATGTTGTAGTGAAGGTGATGGTTGATGTATGTTGTAGTGAAGGTGATGGTTGATGTAAGTTGTAGTGAAGGTGGTGGTTGATGTATGTTGTAGTGAAGGTGGTGGTTGATGTATGCTGTAGTGAAGGTGGTGGTTGATGTATGTTGTAGTGAAGGTGGTAATTGTTGTAGTGAAGGTGACGGTTGATGTATGTTGTAGTGAAGGTGATGGTTGTTGTAGTGAAGGTGGTGGTTGATGTATGTTTAAGTGAAGGTGATGGTTGATGTATGTTGTAGTGAAGGTGATGGTTGATGTATGTTGTAGTGAAGGTGGTGGTTGATGTATGTTGTAGTGAAGGTGGTGGTTGATGTATGCTCTAGTGAAGGTGGTTGTTGTTGTTTGTTGTGGTGAAGGTGGTGGTTGTTGTATGTTGTAGTGAAGGTGGTGGTTGATGTATGTTGTAGTGAAGGTGATGGTTGATGTATGTTGTAGTGAAGGTGGTGGTTGATGTATGTTGTAGTGAAGGTGATGGTTGATGTATGTTGTTGTGAAGGTGGTGGTTGATGTATGTTGTAGTGAAGGTGGTGGTTGATGTATGTTGTAGTGAAGGTGATGGTTGATGTATGTTGTTGTGAAGGTGATGGTTGATGTATGTTGTTGTGAAGGTGGTGGTTGATGTATGTTGTAGTGAAGGTGATGATTGATGTATGTTGTAGTGAAGGTGGTGGCTGTTGTATGTTGTAGTGAAGGTGGTGGTTGATGTATGTTGTAGTGAAGGTGATGGTTGATGTATGTTGTTGTGAAGGTGATGGTTGATGTATGTTGTAGTGAAGGTGGTGGCTGTTGTATGTTGTAGTGAAGGTGGTGGTTGATGTATGTTGTAGTGAAGGTGATGGTTGATGTATGTTGTAGTGAAGGTGATGGTTGATGTATGTTGTAGTGAAGGTGGTGGTTGATGTATGTTGTAGTGAAGGTGGTGGTTGATGTATGTTGTAGTGAAGGTGATGGTTGATGTATGTTGTAGTGAAGGTGGTGGTTGATGTATGTTGTAGTGAAGGTGGTGGTTGATGTATGTTGTAGTGAAGGTGGTGGTTGATGTATGTTGTAGTGAAGGTGGTGGTTGATGTATGTTGTAGTGAATGTGGTGGTTGTTGTATGTTGTAGTGAAGGTGGTGGTTGATGTATGTTGTAGTGAAGGTGATGGTTGATGTATGTTGTAGTGAAGGTCGTGGTTGTTGTATGTTGTAGTGAAGGTGGTGGTTGATGTATGTTGTAGTGAAGGTGATGGTTGATGTAAGTTGTAGTGAAGGTGATGGTTGATGTATATTGTAGTGAAGGTGATGGTTGATGTATGTAGTAGTGAAGATGGTGGTTGATGTATGTTGTAGTGAATGTGATGGTTGATGTATGTTGTAGTGAAGGTGGTGGTGGTTGATGTATGTTGTAGTGAAGGTGATGGTTGATGTATGTAGTAGTAAAGGTGGTGGTTGATGTATGTTGTAGTGAAGGTGATGGTTGCTGTATGTTGTAGCGAAGGTGATGGCTGCTGTATGTTGTAGTGAAGGTGATGGTTGATGTATGTTGTAGTGAAGGTAGTGGTTGATGTATATTGTAGTGAAGGTGATGGTTGATGTATGTTGTAGTGAAGGTGGTGGTTGATGTATATTGTAGTGAACGTGATGGTTGATGGTTGATGTATGTTATAGTGAAGATGGTGGTTGATGTATGTTGTAGTGAAGGTGATGGTTGATGTATGTTGTAGTGAAGGTGATGGTTGTTGTATGTTGTAGTGAAGGTGGTGGTTGATATATGTTGTAGTGAAGGTGGTGGTTGATGTATGTTGTAGTGAAGGTGATGGTTGATGTATGTTGTAGTGAAGGTGGTGGTTAATGTATGTTGTGAAGGTGATGGCTGATGTATGTTGTAGTGAAGGTGGTGGTTGACGTATGTTGTAGTGAAGGTGGTGGTTGATGTATGTTGTAGTGATGGTGGTGGTTGATTTATGTTGTAGTGAAGGTGGTGGTTGATGTATGTTGTAGTGAAGGTCGTGGTTGATGTATGTTGTAGTGAAGGTGGTGGTTGATGTATGTTGTAGCGAAGGTGATGGTTGATGTATGTTGTAGTGAAGGTGGTGGTTGATGTATGTTGTAGTGAAGGTGGTGGTTGATGTATGTTGTAGCGAAGGTGGTGGTTGATGTAGGTTTTAGTGAAGGTGATGGTTGATGTATGTTGTAGTGAAGGTGGTGGTTGATGTATGTTGTAGCGAAGGTGGTGGTTGATGTATGTTGTAGTGAAGGTAATGGTTGATGTATTTTGTAGTGGAGGTGATGGTTGATGTATGTTGTAGTGAAGGTGATGGTTGATGTATGTTGTAGTGAAGGTGGTGGTTGATGTATTTTGTAGTGGAGGTGATGGTTGATGTATGTTGTAGTGAAGGTGGTGGTTGATGTATTTTGTAGTGAAGGTAATGGTTGATGTATGTTTTAGTGAAGGTGATGGTTGATGTATGTTGTAGTGAAGGTAATGGTTGATGTATTTTGTAGTGAAGTTAATGGTTGATGTATGTTGTAGTGAAGGTGATGGTTGATGTATGTTGTAGTGAAGGTGATGGTGGTGTGTTCCTCAGACATAATGCGGTTTATGGTATCCTGTTGAGAAGATGTTTCGCCCAACAGGGATTTTTATCGTTTTTCGGAGAATTCATAAAGTCCCAGGTGGGCGAGACGTCTTCTCAATAAAATGCCATAAGTCGCATGTCTTTAATTCATATACTTGTTGGTATATTCTGCCATATATATATATATATATATATATATATATATATATATATATATATATATATATATATATATATATATATATTACACCATTTCAGTTGGAGTAAGACTTGATGAAGGCATAATTGTTGAAGCTGTTGATGCTTGCTGATGAAGTCGGCATATGCAACACCTGGGTATCTTTATTTTGAAGACGTTCCGCCCACCAGTGACTTTCTCAATTCATTGCAAGAGTTTATATACGCATGACAGGGGAAGATGAGGTCATCAGTCCCTCAGTCATGAAGGTGGTGTTCAATACCTTAGTTTCAGTGTCTTAGTACTGAACACCTTCAAGGCTGACGGACTTATTGCCTCAATTTCCACTACCCTGCATATTAATCTTTGTATTGAATTCAGAAGCGCTGTTTGGCGAAGCGTCTTCAAAATAAAGATACCTGTTCATCATCTCTTATATCCCCCTTTATTTATTCCTGTTTTCCATTTGTATACTTCAGTCATATCTTCCCTAATTCTACGGGCCTTCAGCCCGTTTTCGTAGGAAAGATTTCTAATACACGCAATCATTTACATCTTTCTCTATATATTTTTGAGCGCATTTATGTCCATCCTGTAATATGGAGACCAGAACTGAACAGCATAATTGAAATGAGGTCAGAGGCTCCTCAGACAGCCTTGAGTGCTGAGTCTATCCCTACAATGCCTACTAGTTCAAGTGGTAGTTCCTCCACAGGGGGCGCTTTGTCGAAAAACGACTACTTGTTGATGTCACAGGCCGTCTGCAGAAGACGTTTCTGTCGCGGCTAGTGCAGTGCGCTCACTAGAGTTTCTGGTGTTGTCCCTTCTGTTCCAGATGGTGATAACGTCCTAGTTGACAGTGATTCTTGCAAGGTAAAGGGTTTGTTTGTTGAGCCATCATTGCATGTTGTAAGAGATAATAAGATACATTTCTTCCTTGCTAGCACTTCTGGTCACAGTCTTCGCCTCCAAGCGACCACTATTATTGACATTGTTCACTATCCTTACCCTGTTCATGTAGTGGACGAGTTGTCACCTGACCAATGCGTCGGTGCTATTTCAGCAGGAAGAGTCCATCCACTCCACTGGATCAATTCACTCCACCAGTAGAGGAGAAAGACTTAGCTCCCACTGACTTCCCGGATGAGGTCAAGCGTTTGTTGCATCTGTTGAACAAACATTGTAAAGCCATTGCCTTACCAGGTGAGAAGATGGGTATAACAAACCTATTGTCCCACCTTATCCCTCTTGAACCTGGTACTAGACCTATTTATGTACCTGCGTACAGAATGCCTCATTCACAAGTTGCTGTCGCAGAAGAATTGATCAATAAGATGCTTGATGATGGTGTAATCACACCCAGTAATTCACCCTCGAATGCGCCCTTGATCCTAGCACGTAAGAAGGATGGTACTTGGCACCCAATGATTGATTTTAGGAAGTTGAATACAAAAACAATTCCAGATCGCTTCCCACTTCCTGTACTTTGTGGCATTTTACGTAATATTGGAGATAAGTCTTTTCGACCCTAGACTTGTTACAAGGGTTTTGGCAAGTCCCTCTCAACGAGGGACTTGCCAAAGAGCTAACTGCATTTTTCAACTCCTATAGGTCATTATCATTTCCTCAGAATGGCCTTCAGTTTATGCTCATCGCCTATCACCTTCTCGAGGCTCATGACTAATATCTTTAGAGGCCTCATGGGTAACGTACTAATGGTGTACTTAGATGTGATTGTCATGTCCGAAGACGTGGAAACGCACTTGAAAAGACTTGATGTGGTACTTGGTAAGCTTGAAGAAGCCAGTTTAAAGATCAAACTGTCTGTCAATTTTTCAGATCAGAAATCGTTTCTTGGTCACGTAGTTACTCCCTGAGGGGTTACGACTGACCAAAGCATAGTAACTGCAGTATTAAATTTTCCATCTCCCAAAACTGCTGATGCCATAAAATCCTTTGTGGGCTTAGCAGGTTTTTATAGATCCTTCATTGCTAATTTTTCTTCTATAGCAGCTCCTCTGAGTTGCTTAAGAAAGATGCTCCTTTTGTTTGGACTTTCCATCAAGAAAGAGCATTCCAAACTCTCAAAGAAAAGCTAACATATGCCCCAGTTTTGAAATTCCCAGATTTTTCTAAGCCTATCTGACAACTGATGCTAGTTCAATTGGCATAGGTGCTGTCCTAGCTCAGAAGACCGAGAGCAAGTACAACGCAGTTGCATTTGCTAGCCGAGTCCTTACAAAGGCAGAACGTAAATATACGGTAACTGAGGAAGAAACCTTAGCAATAGTATGGTTTCTAAAGCACTTCCAAGACATTATATATCAGTACCCTTTTCATGTCTTGACAGACCATGCTCCACTGATACTTTTATTCCAGAATAAACCTACTGGACGGTTAGGCAGATGGTCCTTGACCATCCAAGAACTAAACCCAACCTTTGAACACTTACCCAGCAAGTCAAATGTAGTTTCCAATGCTTAATCGTGACATGTTAGCACAGAAATAGCAGACCCTTCATTTATTGCCGAGGATATAAAGACTGCTCAAAGAACAGATCCCATGTGGTCTGGTGTGATAAGATTTCTGCTACAAGAAGATCTTATTTTCACTGTCAAGCCACCGGCACCCGTCAGTGACTTTGTCATGAGCCAAGAGTTATTGTATCACACAGTCGAGCTGGGTACTCCTAGCAAAAGGGTATACCAGTTAGTAATTCCACAGTCACTAGGGAATGTAGCCTTACAGCTAGTTCACGATGTACCAGGTGTTGCGCACGCTGGTATGGATCATTCTGTAAAACAAGCCAGATTGAAATACTTTTGGCCTCATATGGCAGCTTACATTTCTGAGTATGTTAAGAAATGTAGTGTCTGCATGCAGTATAAAGGTAATGTTAATGGGCCTAATCCAATACAGGTGTATCCAACTACTAGCAAACCATGGGAAAGAGTTGCACTAGATCTGTTAACTAATTTCCAATGTTCCCTCTAGGGCAACAAACATCTGTGTGTTATGGTAGATCATTTCACCAGATATTGTGAGTTAGTTCTTATTGCATATAAGCGGCCGAGACAATAGCTAAAGCGTTTAAAGAATGTATAATCTGTAGGCATACAACTCCTAAGCCCCTAGTAACAGATAATGGAGGTGAATTCTGTAATCAGATTCTTGAAAAGTTGTGTACTTTGTACAAGATCTCTAAATCGACCATTATTCCTCACCATCCTGCCAGTAATGGTATAACAGTAAGAACCAGTAAGTACTCGATGTGCAGTGTGCAATAAATTCTGCTTATAATGCTTCTATAGCTGATACTCCACATTTTGCGTTGTATGGTGTAGATAAGCATTTACTATATGAATTGTTATAGTCTTATCTGAAACCAAATTACTACCCTGAAGATTTCATAGCAACTCGTACCAGCTTAGCTCAGGGTGTTTTTAGAAGAATCTGAGAAACACTTCGTAATTCAACAGCAGAATTTAAAAGTCACTAATACTCGAACGAAGCCGACCAAAATTAAAGTAGGTTCGAAAGTTACGCTAATTCTAATAAAACATCTGCAACGTCTAAGCTTGATCAAAAGTTTGTTGGTCCTTATCAAGTTGAAAATGTCAGTGGCAATAAGCATAAAGTTAGGGAAATCAATACTGGTCAGTATAAAGAATTGCTTTTAGATCATATGAAGTTAGTATGCGATCATGATGTTCCTAATACACAGACTAATGTGTCAGACTCTGACAATCTTCCTGACCCTGTACCCTCTACCTCTAACAACCAGTCAGACGAACAACCTGAATGTTGCTATTCCCTACGTACACTACAAGTATCATTTGTAAATACCAATTTAGATCCTCAATCACGGCATGAGTTAGCCATTGCAACAGAATTTGATCCCCCCCAGAGATAACCATTCTGCATATGTAAATCTCACCCTAGCAGAGTTGAGGTTAAATGTAAATTATCTCTATAGATAGATAATTTAGGCTAGAGAGTATTTCAACTGTGTGTTACAATATCAACTTATTAATATTCAAACATTTTTTTTTGTGTTCATGTTCTCGCCAAATTCTGAGCTTTAACAGTGAAAGACTTGAGGGCACCAAGTCTGCCTTTTCTGTTAAACTGTTTCTTTGTATATATGCTTCCTCAGAATCTGAAGATCAGATGAATGCAGATCGATCAATCTTCTCTTTTCTCTTTGTAGTACAATGCAGTCATTGATTCTATCAATATGCTTTATGATTTATCATAATTTGTAATGCATTACAATAATACACTTACCTATACTTATATTCAACTGTTGTGTACTTTGATATTGTATAGAATCAGTCTGCTCCATAATGCCTTTTTAGTCTATAGTTGTATAAATCAGCTGTATGTCGGGACACCATATATTAGCGTTGCCGAGCTGTCGGTAGTACTGTGTACTGTAGTATATCAGTTAAAACCATTACTGTGAGTCACTGCCTCCTGGCTATGACATCACGAATTCCCTCTCCTTTTGAACTGCCTTTCCCAAGGCAATAGTCAGTCAGAAAGTGAAGTTGCAGGCAGATAGATACTACAAGGTCAGGCTCTGGGTTTTTCAGAATTCTCAATATACGCTACCAGTCATCCAACGTGGTCATTTGTAATATCCAAAACCTCCACCGAACCCCCTATGATACATACTTGGCAGGTCCTTCTCAAACCCAAACCCACTAACAAAAATATTTGCCCAATTCAATTTCAGTGTTACAGAAGGAACCCTATTGAACATAGAGAACCAATGGTGGAAGAAGTTTTTGTTTTGGATTTTCCGTATACTGTATTAAAAAGTATTTTGGATTTTTTCCCATTTTTCCTGAGTGACTTTTTGTTCCTTTTGAGTTTCTTCAGTCTGGTATGACCCTCAGTATTTCTTCAGTCTGGTATGACCCTCAGTATTTCTTCAGTCTGGTATGACCCTCAGTATTTCTTCAGTCTGGTATGACCCTCAGTATTTCTTCAGTCTGGTATGACCCTCAGTATTTCTTCAGTCTGGTATGACCCTCAGTATTTCTTCAGTCTGGTATGACCCTCAGTGTTTCTTCAGTCTGGTATGACCCTCAGTGTTTCTTCAGTCTGGTATGACCCTCAGTATTTCTTCAGTCTGGTATGACCTTCAGTATTTCTTCAGTCTGGTATGACCCTCAGTATTTCTTCAGTCTGGTATGACCCTCAGTATTTCTTCAGTCTGGTATGACCCTCAGTATTTCTTCAGTCTGGTATGATCCTCAGTATTTCTTCAGTCTGGTATGACCCTCAGTATTTCTTCAGTCTGGTATGACCTTCAGTATTTCTTCAGTCTGGTATGACTGGTATGACCTTCAGTATTTCTTCAGTCTGGTATGACCCTCAGTATTTCTTCAGTCTGGTATGACCCTCAGTATTTCTTCAGTCTGGTATGACCCTCAGTATTTCTTCAGTCTGGTATGACCTTCAGTATTTCTTCAGTCTGGTATGACCCTCAGTATTTCTTCAGTCTGGTATGACCCTCAGTATTTCTTCAGTCTGGTATGACCCTCAGTATTTCTTCAGTCTGGTATGACCCTCAGTATTTCTTCAGTCTGGTATGACCTTCAGTATTTCTTCAGTCTGGTATGATCTTCAGTGTTTCTTCAGTCTGGTATGACCTTCAGTGTTTCTTCAGTCTGGTATGATCTTCAGTGTTTCTTCAGTCTGGTATGACCTTCAGTGTTTCTTCAGTCTGGTATGACCTTCAGTGTTTCTTCAGTCTGGTATGACCTTTGTTTCTTCAGTCTGGTATGACCCTCAGTATTTCTTCAGTCTGGTATGACCTTCAGTATTTCTTCAGTCTGGTATGACCTTCAGTGTTTCTTCAGTCTGGTATGACCTTCAGTGTTTCTTCAGTCTGGTATGATCCTCAGTATTTCTTCAGTCTGGTATGACCCTCAGTATTTCTTCAGTCTGGTATGACCCTCAGTATTTCTTCAGTCTGGTATGACCCTCAGTATTTCTTCAGTCTGGTATGACCCTCAGTGTTTCTTCAGTCTGGTATGACCTTCAGTATTTCTTCAGTCTGGTATGACCCTCAGTGTTTCTTCAGTCTGGTATGACCCTCAGTATTTCTTCAGTCTGGTATGACCCTCAGTATTTCTTCAGTCTGGTATGACCCTCAGTATTTCTTCAGTCTGGTATGACCCTCAGTATTTCTTCAGTCTGGTATGACCCTCAGTATTTCTTCAGTCTGGTATGACCCTCAGTATTTCTTCAGTCTGGTATGATGTCAGTATTTCTTCAGTCTGGTATGACCCTCAGTATTTCTTCAGTCTGGTATGACCCTCAGTGTTTCTTCAGTCTGGTATGACCCTCAGTGTTTCTTCAGTCTGGTATGACCCTCAGTGTTTCTTCAGTCTGGTATGACCCTCAGTATTTCTTCAGTCTGGTATGACCCTCAGTGTTTCTTCAGTCTGGTATGACCCTCAGTGTTTCTTCAGTCTGGTATTATGCTTTACGCTCTATATCTGCAATTTCTCAGCGTAATTATTTTTTCTTTCTCTTGACATACACACACACATTCACAGTATACACACGTACATTCATAGTGTACAAACACACATTAACACTGTACACCCGTGCATTAAGAGTGTACACACATTCACAATAGATGACATGTGTGTTGACGTCAGCTCTAGCAACGATTCATAGACACGGGGTTTAGCTTAGAGAGAGAGAGAGAGAGAGAGAGAGAGAGAGAGAGAGAGAGAGAGAGAGAGAGAGAGAGAGAGAGAGAGAGAGAAGATACTAAAGTCCACATCGAGGCCATCTACTGAAAGTAACTGTTTACTTCTGTCTTGATTAAGGATTATTTTTCTATTATCTAGATGTGGGAAAAAGGCACTTATGTACAGTTCAGGACATATATTTTAGGAAACGTATCGCCACTTGTGGCTTCTTCAGTCCTAATGATTAGGACTGTTGATTAAAACTGAAGAAACCACTCGTGGCGAAACGTTTCCTATATTAAATATCCTGAACTGTACATAAGTTTCTTTTTCCCCATCTAGTCAGTAACATCATACCATTTCTCTATTATCTAGATGTTTGATGAAAGGATAGTAAACCAGAAGGATCTCCCTACCCTCCACTCCTTCCGGTCACTGCTGGTATGAAAGGTGAGGTAAATACCGCACCATGTTGGAAAAACAATACGGAATTTATTAGAGATAGAGGTGGATGGAAGGGATGTTCTACAAACTACTATCTTTACTTCTTAGTACTGCTCCTACAACAACTACTCTAGTTACTCCACCGCCACCCACAGAACTGTGTGTACCTGTCATTACAATTAATAACATCACCAGTTTACTTATAAATACTGTGTTGCAGGTGCATAAAAAACAGCTGAATATCATAATTATTAAGTACCGGAGCAAACACCAAGCTACCCGTGGCCACTGCTGTATCACATCAACAACCACTACCTCTGCTCCTACAACTACTGTGGCTCATTGTCAACTGTCTTGATGTAGTTACTGGACTCACATCAGGAATCCATTGAACAGAGTGTTTCCTTACAGACTATCAGTTGACTCCTATATTTGCAAAGTTCTTGTCCATCAGCGATCAGTTTACCATTGATGGCTATTACATATTTTGTAATTGAATCCTGTTTTTGCAAAGTGCTTATCCAGCTGGTTCTTTAACGATTGTCATCTTACAGCTTCAACGGGTAATTTGTTCTATTCCGTTGTAATTCTGTTTAAAAACTTTACCCACGTTTGTTTTGCATTTCTTGTCTCGAAATTCTTTCCATTGTTTTGAGTTATTGGTTTTCATATAAATCTTCGTGTATGAGTGTTTCAGCCATTCAGTATTTTGAAGGGTTGAATGAGATAT
This sequence comes from Cherax quadricarinatus, assembly GCF_038502225.1. Taxonomy (NCBI): domain Eukaryota; kingdom Metazoa; phylum Arthropoda; class Malacostraca; order Decapoda; family Parastacidae; genus Cherax; species Cherax quadricarinatus. The sequence continues at coordinate 13,834,695 of NC_091354.1, read as the reverse complement.
CCTGTAGTGTCTACTATCACGACCAAAGGTTCTACCGCCACATGTACCAGTACTACCACAGGTACCACCACCACCGCAACTATCAATACCGCTACCACCACCACAGTCATAACCTTTACTAACCCTATCACCATACCCATAACCCTCACCAACATAGTAAGTACCACCACCACAGCAGTTACCACTACTCATACCACAACTAACAGGAATACCACCACAACCACCATAACTAGTAGCAGCACCAGGAAGCAGAATCACCACCTTGGTGTCAAAGATTCTCATCGACCGAGGGAGGGATCGCCTTTCAGCTACTCTTGTTCTCGTTTTCTTTATTTCACCATGTTTTGTTGTGTATGTGGCTGCAGACGTTGTCTTTGTGGTAGCTACGAGATACTTTTCCACTTGGCTGACCTTCCTTGTCTCCTATGTAGTCTCTCTTTCTCTGTTTCTCTCCCTCTGTAGTGTACAGGATTGGAGATGACAGTTTCCCCAAGTATTTTCAAGGAAAGGACTCTACTTACCGATTTGTGCGGTGGCAGTATTGTAATGAACATTGACCAGTATAACACACAAACCCACATGGGTCAAGTGTGAGGTGCGTATTTCGTCAACCAACTGAGGCCCTCTTCACCGATTTATGGGGTCGTCTCTCAGCTCCTGAGCCCGCCCGCCTCCCAAGCTGTTGGGTTCTGGCTTTTTTGGGCCTTATCATATCTGCTGTTGAGACCTAATTCATATATACCTGTGGCTGGTTTCGAGTGTTTTTTGACTCTCATGCCCGGCCTGGGGCCAGGCATTTCTGTTTATTTCCTGGTCAACCAGGTTACTGGTGTTGACGGCCCGCTGACGGACATGTCCATCATAGTTTGGCTGAGGCACTTGTCAAAGATAGTGATTAAGTTTCCTCATGAAAATTTCATTTCTGCCTCTCAGTTCCTTTTATGATTTTCTACATCATAATCGTGTCTTCCCTAGTTTTCTCTGCTAAATTCGTCCGGTTCCATTTCTTCATTTTCTCTTAATGCATTTTTCATTTAGCTAGTTTTGTAGCAAATCTTTGTTTCCAGTTTTGTGCAAATGTTGTAGCGGGTGGGGACGGGGGGGGGGTCTGTTCTAGACTAGGGCCTTGTATTCTACGATTGGTCTAACATTTGCTGTCTAAAATTTTGAAGGTTTCATTGTTGTTTCGTGAAAGGTTTTCTGAGGATTATTAGTCTCGCATGTACAGAAATCACTCCCTACGATAGTAAAAGACTGGGCAGGCGATGCAAAATGCCCCCAGTTAAAATTAGGGGCGCCATTGGTACACTAAGGGAAAACACCATAAGTGTCCGGGGCCCAAGACTGTTCAACAGCCTCCCATCAAGCATTAGGAGAATTGCCAATAAACCCCTGGCTACCTTCAAGAGAGAGCTGGACAGATACTTAAATTTAGTGCCGGATCAGCCGGGCTGTGGCTCGTACGTTGGACTACGTGCGGCCAGCAGTAACAGCCTGGTTGATCAGGCCCTGATCCACCGGGAGGCCTGGTCATGGACCGGGCCGCGGGGGCGTTGATCCCCGGAATAACCTCCAGGTACTGATGAAGTCATATTATTTACATGTATCCTTGGTGATATGTTTAGTGTGCCACTAACCACCAGATACTTGCAGGTTCTCTCACTTTCCTAGTCTACATGCGTCTCCTGCCTTCCATATCTTTCCATCCACATGCTCTTGGATTTGTTTGGATTATACCCTAGCAGCCACTTGTTGGAACACATATGCAACATGTCTAGGTCTCCCAGAAGACTATATCTCTGGAACGAGATATATGGGACGAAATGTAAGGTAGATCAAGTGAAAAGTAGGGGCGCTATTGGTGCAGAGAACAGTGTGTCAACATCTGTCGTGCAAGACTGCGTCTCTCCCCTACATGGTTACCTGGAGGTTACCTGGAGGTTATTCCGGGGATCAACGCCCCCGCGGCCCGGTCCATGACCAGGCCTCCCGATGGATCAGGGCCTGATCAACCAGGCTGTTACTGCTGGCCGCACGCAGTCCGACGTACGAGCCACAGCCCGGCTGATCCGGCACTGACTTTAGGTATCTGTCCAGCTCTCTCTTGAAGGCAGCCAGGGGTTTATTGGCAATTCCCCTAATGCTTGATGGGAGGCTGTTAAACAGTTTTGGGCCCCGGACACTTATGGTGTTTTCTCTTAGTGTACCAATGGCGCCCCTACTTTTTTATTGGCGGCATTTTGCATCGCCTGCCCAGTCTTTTACTTTCGTAGGGAGTGATTTCTGTGTGCAGATTTGGGACCATTCCTTCCAAGATTTTCCAAGTGTAGATTATGATATATCTCTCCCTCCTGCGTTCCAACGAGTACAAGTCAAGTGCTTCCAAGCGTTCCCAGTAGTTAAGGTGCTTGACAGAACTTATACGTGCAGTAAAGGATCTCTGTACACTCTCTAGATCTGCAATTTCACCTGCTTTGAATGGAGATGTTAATGTACAGCAGTATTCCAGCCTAGAGAGAACAAGTGATTTGAAAAGGATCATCATGGGCTTGGCATCTCTCGTTTTGAAAGTTCTCATTATCCATCCTATCATTTTCTTTGCACGTGCGATCGTGGCACTGTTGTGATCCTTGAAACTGAGATCCTCAGACATTACTACTCCCAGGTCCCTTACATTATTTTGGCTGAACTAAAACACTACGTCCAGCTATAAGTAATGTCAGTTGTGTGACGTATAAACTATCACAATAGGTGGTTAAGCACTCGTCTCCTGCTTTGGGTCGCATTTTTTATAATAATTCTCGTATAACTGACTAACTTCATTGAACGTTTGAATAGTTTATACCAGTTGGGAAACTTGTTAGTGTTGATGTTAATGCGATCTTTACTAAGATTCCCGGTGACGAAACTGTAAGCTTTCTTAGTAGGGTCTTGTCAAACCTTAATCGAGATCTACGTAAATAATACACACTCAGATTAATTTGATTAATCTGCTTGTATTAATCTACCCTCCATTTAGACCAGTACCAGTAAGCTGATTCATCAAATTAATGAGATTGTGTATTACTGACGATGTCTTCTCCAGTCAGTATTGCTTTTTAAAAAGACAAACATACGATTTTGCAATGGAGAATCCTCTAAGCTCAGTCATAGCCAATTTGTTTATGGAATATTTTAAAACTGAATTATTGCCCAGTATCACTAATGACTGAATGATTCTCATTCTTCCATCAAATTCAAATATGAAAAGGAAACTGAAGGTAGACTCGCCTTCCTTGTGTACAGTGTACAGAAAAGATAGGCAATCGAGAACAAGCATACTCAATACACAGCTTTAAAAGTACATATGATAAGGCACAAGATGCCAGAAATCAGTGATGCCGAGTCTAGGAGGGAGGGCCAGGAGCCGAGTCTCGACTCCAGCAAACACAACCGGGTTAGTACATTCATTCTCTCTCTCTCTCTCTCTCTCTCTCTCTCTCTCTCTCTCTCTCTCTCTCTCTCTCTCTCTCTCTCTCTCTCTCTCTCTCTCTCTCTCTCTCTCTCATTTACACAGGGTTTGACAAGGTTAGGTTAAGGATCCCTAGCTTTATTGACAAGGTATTTACAGGTTAAGGATTCCTGACTTTATTAATAATCTGAGAGCTGTTACCTACATCAGCTCATTTGAAAGCATTTTATTGTTATGAAACATACAAGTAGGGAACAGGATGAAGTTGGAACCATCTGTGGGTCAGCATTTTCATTTGATCAACTGACTTTATCTCGTTGACATCATACTGCTGTACGAATGGTTTCCAGACCTCGTTGACATCATAATGCTGTACAAATGTGTTCCAGACTCGAGTCATCCTGGAGATAAATGATCTCAGATTAAGTGATGTTCTAGAGAAGGGTACAGCCAGGGTGAAGTTGCTGCTTTCTGCCCGTCTTGTGGTATAGAAGATTGCTTCTTGCTGTCCTCGAAGTGGAGCCAAGTGTGGTACTTTGACAATGTTGGCCTTGTACATAACAGTAAGGCCACCCATATTCCTCCTGTGTTGAAGGCTCTGCTGAAATGACAGACCTATCCAGGATGGGTCCAGGCGAGAGATAAGACGTCTTGCTGTGTTCTACTCTGTCAAGCAGTCGCAGATGAGAGGGGGGGGGGGGCAGGCAAACCAAGAAAGTGGAGCATACTCAAAGTGTGAGCGTACTTGTGCCTCATACAGAATCTTGCAACCCCTACTGTCAAGCAGATGCAAGGTACGGCGAAATGCTGTTAGCTTCCTGGCTGCCTTGTTTGCAAGATTTACAGCGTCGTTCTTTATATATATATATATATATATATATATATATATATATATATATATATATATATATATATATATATATATATATATATATATATATAATGTCGTGCCGAATATGTAAAACTGGTCAATTAGCAAGAACTCATTTAAAATTAAGTCCTTTCTAAAATTTTCTCTTATACGTTTTAAGATATATTTTTTTCATTAATGTTAATGTAAAAAAAATTTAATTTTGCACCAAAAGAATCTTAGAAAACTTACCTAACCTTATTATAACAAGAACAATTTATTTTAGCATAACCCAACTAAATATATTTAGATTTGTTTACAGTAATTTAATACTAAACAAACACAGTGAAATATATTTTTTTCGTTAGGTTCAGAATGATTTTGGCGAAATTATTGCATACACAAATTTTCACTTGTCCTATATGGCAAGATGAGCGTTGCTGTTTAAACCAAGATAGCAAGTTCTGCCTATTCGGCACGACATTATATATATATATATATATATATATATATATATATATATATATATATATATATATATATATATATATATATATATATATATATATATATATATATATATAAACAAGAATGGGTGGGTACTCGAACTGTGGTCCTGACAGGTAGCAGGTTTAGTGCTGTACCGCTGAGCAACAAGGATTACAGTAAGGTTTCCCAGACAGCAGTGTTGTGACTTGTATGTGAGAGGTCACCAGCTGTGACCCAGGTGTCCTGTGCCACATCCCCAGAAGTATTCAAAGTGCATCTCTTCTCATACCCCTCAAGCATAGGATTATTATCTATCATTTCCTGATGTAGCATAGTATAATGTGCTATAGTTACCTGATATAGTATAATCTGTTGTCATTGACTGATATAACATAGTATAATCTGCTATCATTACCTGATCTAACATAGTATAATCTGCTATCATTACCTGATATAACGTAGTATAATCTGCTATCATTACCTGATGTAACATAGTATAATCTGCTATCATTACCTGATATAACGTAGTATAATCTGCTATCATTACCTGATGTAACATAGTATAATCTGCTATCATTACCTGATATAACGTAGTATAATCTGCTATCATTACCTGATATAACGTAGTATAATCTGCTATCATTACCTGATATAACGTAGTATAATCTGCTATCATTACCTGATATAACGTAGTATAATCTGCTATCATTACCTGATATAACGTAGTATAATCTGCTATCATTACCTGATATAACGTAGTATAATCTGCTATCATTACCTGATATAACGTAGTATAATCTGCTATCATTACCTGATATAACGTAGTATAATCTGCTATCATTACCTGATATAACGTAGTATAATCTGCTATCATTACCTGATATAACGTAGTATAATCTGCTATCATTACCTGATGTAACATAGTATCATCTACTATTATTGCCTGATATAATCATATCTATCATCCGCCTTGATGCCAGCGAGGGGCTTTTGATCCAAGGTATTAGAACTGTCCTGCCCATCCTTGGATATATCCTGATTGCTTCCCATTCCTCATTAGCTGTACAACCCCTACGGGTAGAAGCACCCACAGTGCGCGTGTTTTCCAGGAAATCTGTCAATCAATATAAGTGAGGCGAGGATGGCACCTGGCTTGGCACTGGAGTGATCCACACGCTTTAAGAGCTGGCACTAGTGGCATTGTATATAGTGATCCACACGCTTTAAGAGCTGGCACTCTTAGCACTGTATGGAGTGATCCACGCTTTTAGAGCTGATACTGGTGGCACTGTATGGAGTAATCCACACGCTTTAAGAGCTGGCACTCTTAGCACTGTATGGAGTGATCCACGCTTTTAGAGCTGATACTGGTGGCACTGTATGGAGTAATCCACACGCTTTAAGAGCTGGCACTCTTAGCACTGTATGGAGTGATCCACGCTTTTAGAGCTGATACTGGTGGCACTGTATGGAGTAATCCACACGCTTTAAGAGCTGGCACTCTTAGCACTGTATGGAGTGATCCACGCTTTTAGAACTGATACTGGTGGCACTGTATGGAGTAATCCACACGCTTTAAGAGCTGGCACTCTTAGCACTGTATGGAATGATCCACGCTTTTAGAGCTGATACTGGTGGCACTGTATGGAGTAATCCACTCGCTTTAAGAGCTGGCACTCTTAGCACTGTATGGAATGATCCACGCTTTAAGAGCTGATACTGGTGGTACTGTATGGAGTAATCCACTCGCTTTAAGAGCTGGCACTCTTAGCACTGTATGGAGTGATCCACGCTTTTAGAGCTGATACTGGTGGCACTGTATGGAGTAATCCACACGCTTTAAGAGCTGGCACTCTTAGCACTGTATGGAGTGATCCACGCTTTTAGAGCTGATACTGGTGGCACTGTATGGAGTAATCCACACGCTTTAAGAGCTGGCACTCTTAGCACTGTATGGAGTGATCCACGCTTTTAGAGCTGATACTGGTGGCACTGTATGGAGTAATCCACACGCTTTAAGAGCTGGCACTCTTAGCACTGTATGGAGTGATCCACGCTTTTAGAGCTGATACTGGTGGCACTGTATGGAGTAATCCACTCGCTTTAAGAGCTGGCACTCTTAGCACTGTATGGAATGATCCACGCTTTAAGAGCTGATACTGGTGGTACTGTATGGAGTAATCCACACGCTTTAAGAGCTGGCACTCTTAGCACTGTATGGAGTGATCCACGCTTTTAGAGCTGATACTGGTGGCACTGTATGGAGTAATCCACACGCTTTAAGAGCTGGCACTCTTAGCACTGTATGGAGTGATCCACGCTTTTAGAGCTGATACTGGTGGCACTGTATGGAGTAATCCACACGCTTTAAGAGCTGGCACTCTTAGCACTGTATGGAGTGATCCACGCTTTTAGAGCTGATACTGGTGGCACTGTATGGAGTAATCCACACGCTTTAAGAGCTGGCACTCTTAGCACTGTATGGAATGATCCACGCTTTAAGAGCTGATACTGGTGGTACTGTATGGAGTAATCCACTCGCTTTAAGAGCTGGCACTCTTAGCATTGTATGGAGTGATCCACACGCTTTTAGAGCTGGCATTGGTGGCACTGTATGGAGTGACCACATGATTTTAGAGCTGGCATTGGTGGCACCACATCAAGAAGTTCTGCCAGTGCCTGGTCATCTGGGATTATAATGGCTTTGTGTGCCTGTTGGCAGTCATGGGTCACAGTCTGGCCTGAGGCCAGACTGTGAGGGTTGAAGGAGCCTGGAAAGTGATCACAGGTACATGAAGGATGACCCAGCTTGGCAGAGGGAAGGTCAGTACAAACTGTTCCTGATCACCTGGAGTGTGCTGACTGGGAATGTATGGAACCATGTAAATTTCTGTATCCCGGGTTCACCGCTTGTCAACAACAAAAACAACAATACTACTATTACTGCTACTACTGCTACTACTACTACTACTACTACTACTATTAATAATAATAATAACGATAAATAATAATAATCCATGGAGAAGTGCAGAATTCTTCTTCCGTAAGTAATGCGTGTCGTAAGAGGCGACTAAAATGCCGGGAGCAAGAGACTAGTAACCCTTTCTCCTGTATAAACTACTAAATGTAAAGCGAGAAATAAAAACTTTGTTTCGTCTTTTTTGGGGTCACCCAGCCTCGGTGGGAGACGGCCGTTGTTATAATAATAATAATAATTGTTTTCTGTGGAAAGGAGCGAAGTTTATTTCATTTTTTTTTAATTCTCGATTTATAACTTCATAGTGTGAAACATCTGCAATTGATAAAACGACATAAGCTTTTAGTATTTTTTTTTTTTGGGTGGTCCTATCTGCATATTGCATTTATTTTTTCCAGACTGTCAGTATTGGCAAGCACCCTGGAGCCATAGTATTTATTACATTTGTATTGTTTGTTGACCGTAATTCACCGGGTGTGTTTGGGAACACTCTTTCATTATATTTTGTGCCCCAACCTGAGGCAGAAATTTCGGTAGACATGAAAATTTCCCTTTCAACTTGGTGGTAATTGGTCTCCTATTTTCATGTACATCTGGGCTTGCATAACATTTTTCTTTTGTGAGTACTTGTGCGTGTGTACCGTGGACAAAAATTTTCTGTTGAACTTACTGTAATCTCATATGTGGTGTTAGTGGTGGTGGTAGTGGTGGTGTTGGTAGTGGAAGTGGTAGTGGTGGTTTTGATGGTAGTGGTGGTTTTGGTGGTAGTGAAGGTGGTAGTGGTGGTGCTGATGGTAATGAAGGTGGTAGTGGTGGTTTTGGTGGTAGTGAAGGTGGTAGTGGTGGTGCTGATGGTAATGAAGGTGGTAGTGGTGGTGTTGATGGTAGTGAAGGTGGTAGTTGTGGTTTTGATGATAGTGATGATGGTGGTGGTAGTGGTAGTGGTTTTGATGGTAGTGACAGTGGTAGTAGTGGTGTTGATGGTAGTGATGGTGATGGTAGTGAAGGTGGTAGTGGTGGTTTTGGTGACAGTGAAGGTGGTAGTAGTGATGCTGATGGTAGTGAAGGTGGTAATGGTGATACTGATGGTAGTGAAGGTGGTAATGGTGGTGTTGATGGTAGTGATGGTGGTGGTGGTAGTAGTGGTAATGGTGGTGTTGATGATAGTGGTGGTGGTGTTGATGTTGATGGTAGTGATGGTGGTGGTAGTAGTGGTAATGGTGGTGTTGATGGTTATGATGGTGGTGTTGATGTTGATGGTAGTGATGGTGGTGGTAGTAGTGGTAATGGTGGTGTTGATGGTTATGATGGTGGTGGTAGTGGTAATGGTGGTGTTGATGGTTGTGATAGTGGTTTGTTGGTCAAGAAAATGTCTTGACTCAGATCTTTGCCAAATAATTAGTCTCAATAGTTAAGAATCAGCCGCTTTATGAAAGCTATAATTTCCACCACATACAAACTGCAGAATCTACAGTGTGTTCCTGAATTATACTGATCTCGTCTATATACCTTCAAGAGGAAACTAGACAAGTATCTTCACCAGGTGCCAGATCAACCAGGCTGTGATGGATATGTGGGGCAGCGGGCCTCCAGCAGCAACAGCCTGGTTGACCAGGCGAGCACCAGACGAGCCTGGCCCATGGCCGGGCTCAGAGAGTAGATATACTCTCGAAATTCTTCAAAGGTAAGGCATATCAAAGGTATATATTTACACTTTTCTTAACACACTGAATCTTTTAGCATACATAATTCGCCCTCAATGTTAGGTCTGTATATGCATTATTCATTTATGTTGTTATATTGTATCTACGTGGGTTTGTGTGTCAGTGAAGAGTGTTTAATGTCTTGAGTAATGTGTTTAACTTCTCCTTACGAAGGACCTCGAGTAAGTAAAGTTACATGTCGTTGACACAATCTCTATCAACTTTATGTATCCCTGACTGACAAAATACTTCCTAGGTAGTTGAAAATGGTATAAAATACCAAAAACTTGAAAATTAAGACACATGTGCAGCAATTGGGTATCTTTATTGGTGAAACGTTTCGCCTACACGGTAGGCTTCTTCAGTTAAATACAAAGGGAGCAGTAGTAATGAAGTAAAAATGAGGTAATCAGTCCATCAACCTTGGAGAAAAAAATATTTGAGGTGGTCAGTCCCTCAGCCTGGAGAAGAGTTCAGCTCCATACTTATTCTCCAAGGTTGATGGACTGATTACATCATCTTTATTTCATTACTGCTCCTCCCTTTGTATTTGACGGAAGAAGCCTACTGTGTAATAGAAACGTTTCATTAGTAAAGATACCCAACTGTTGCACATGTTTCTTAATCTTCAACTTCCCAGGTTCTGATCAAATAACACAGTACACTCAGTGGTTCGTCCCGCTGCTTGAACACTCACTTATAATGTATTCTCGTTTAAAACGTGTGGTGATGGCTACGTAGCTAGTAATGACCTGGCTGACCAGGCAGTGAACCGAGAAGTCACATGCGGGTTGCAGTATAACAGGTCACAGACATGTTTGCAGAAATAATTATTAGCAAGAAGAGGCATAATAGCGTCAGCCAGCATTGTGCTGGTGACGGTGTTATGTTCGACAGGAAAATGTCCGCTGACTCGCTTTGTCAGATAACGATCCAGTCACTAATTAAGCTGCTAACGTACGGGAGCTAGGTTTATCACTGCAGTAAGAGTAGGTCATAAGAGCATACGAATGCGTTAGGCTACACTGTAATTAACAAGTAAACAAGGAAATTATGACTACATAAGAAGCCGTTACTTTAAATGAAACACAGCATCAGTGATCATTATGTTTTTTAAAAGTGTAATGTTAATAGTGAATGCTTTGAACTTGTACGTCTGCTCGCTAAACATTTGCTCAACACCTCGTAAATTCTGAATAAATAATGTGCAATACACTCCAGCCTCTTCACTACTGTTCTCACCGCTTTAAGAAATTGCCAACAATAACAGTATAGTAGTTTGAATAATGTTAAAAGTTCTCTCTCTCCCATTATGACTGTGGCAGTCAGGGTGGGAGAGAGGCTGTCAGTCACTTAACACTTCACTACAATTTCAATACAAACTTCTATCCTATCTACTTGTTGCTGTTTAGATTTGAAGTCTATCGCCTGCACTACATACCTGGGGTATACCTGGAGGATGTACTCCAGGTATGTAGTGCACCCCTGCGGCCCGGTCCATGACCAGGCTTTGTGGTGGATCAGGGCCTAGTCTACCACACTGCTACTACTGCCCGCACGCAAACCGACGTACCAACCACAGCCCGGCTGGCCATGTACTGACTTAGGTGCCTCTCCAGCTCTTGAAGACAGAAGGGGTCGATTGGTAATCCCCTTTATGTATGATGGGAGGCAATTGAACAGTCTTGGGCTCCTGACACTTAATGTGTTGTCTCTTAGCGTATTCATGGCGCCTCTACTTTTCGTTGGGGGGAGGGGGGTGATGCACCCCCAGCTGAGTTTTTTGCTTTTGTAGGGGGTAATTTCCGTGTTCAGATTTGGGACTAGTCCCCCTCAGATTTCCTAAGTGAATATTATCATGTATCTTTCTCGTCTGCGTTCCAAGGAGTAAAGGTCAAGGGACTTCAACCGTTCCCAGTAATCTGTACTTATACCTGCAGTGAAAGTAATCTGTATATTCTCCAGGTCTGCAATTTCGCCTTCCTTGAAAGGGACGGTTAGTGTACAGCAGTATTCCAACCAAGAGATAACAAGCCATTTGAAGAAAATCATTGGCTTGGCATCTCTTAGTTTTGAAGGTTCTCATTATCCATCATATCATTATATGTATGTATGCATATGCAATATGATCAAATTAAACAGGTGATATTACAATATGGAAATAACCACAATGAAAAAACTGAAATTCCAAGCGATATATATATATATATATATATATATATATATATATATATATATATATATATATATATATATATATATATATAAATTGTGGGACCCAAATATATATAAGTAGTGCTGAAAGCGGCTGAGCGCCGTATGGGGCTGAGCGCCGTATGCGGCTGAGCGCTGTATTCCTGAGTGCTGTATTCCTGAATGGCTTCTCGCCGCACCCGCGGGCCCGCCCGAGCGCCAGCCCGCCGGCGCCGACCCGCGACCTTGACCTCACCCTCGACCACCTCACCCTCGACCACCTCGCCCTCAACCCCCCACTCACGCCCGCACCCCCCACTCTCGCCCCACACGCCCGCCGGACCAGGGGCCCGCCCATGCCGACCCGCGCCCACCCTCGTGCCCGCCCGCGTCCTCGCGCCCGCCCGCACCTTCTGAAGCAACGTCCAGATCACCCCCGCGACCCGAATTTTTTTTCCGATTTTTTTCGAATTTCATTTTCTTATGATCTCCATCTCCTCGGATCAAATTTTTGAGGTTCCCCCTCCCACTTTTACCCCATCCCAAACTTTGATTTTTTTTTTAATTTCATTTTCTTATGATCTCCATCTCCTTGGGTCAAATTTTTTGGGTACCCCTCCTTCCACCCCCAAATTCCCTGCTCCATCTCCTTGGATCAAGTTTGTTTTGGATTCCCCCCTCTGGGTGTAAGCATTCAAAATGGACTCCCACTTGCATCCCAAATTCCCTGCTCCATCTCCTCGGATCAAGTTTTTCTCGATATCAATAATACAAAGATTTTCCTCCCACACCTCCCACCACCCACTTCTACCTCAAATATTCCTGCTCTACTTCCTTGGATCAAGTTTTTCTCGATATCAAAGACTCCAACTCCTCGGATCAAGTTTTTTGGATTCCCCCCTATGGGGTTTCGAAATTCTTATGATCTCCTCGGATCAAGTTTTTCTCGATATCAATAATACAAAGACTCCACTTCCTCGAATCAAGTTTTTTGGATTCCCCCCTCTGGGGGTAAGCATTCAAAATGGACTCCCACTTGCATCCCAAATTCCCTGCTCCAATTCCTCGGATAAAATTTTTCTCGAAATCAATAATACCAAGTCTTCATCTCCTTGGATCAAGTTTTTCTCGATAATACAAAGACTCCATCTCCTCGGATCAAGTTTTTGGATTTCCCCCTCTGGGGGGTAAGCATTCAAATGAACTCCCCCTATGGGGCGTGGCACTTTCTCTTACTACAGGTCTAAACAAGTGTGACGTCACCCCACCTGTGTTTACTTGGCGGTCAGTGACGTCACATGATGACCTCACACACAGGCTGAATCTTGTCGACTTCCCCCCCCCCCATGTCAGTGACGTCACATGATGACCACACACACACAGGCTGAATCTTGTCGAACAGACATTAAAATGCAGGATAACACTATTTATTATACAACCAATGCATTTCATATACATCCAACAAAAAAATTCATTGAAAAAAAGATACAATTCACTGACTAAAATCAACATATTTTTCTCTTGAAGAAATTCTGTGCATTTTGTTCTGGATCTTCTTCGTCGTCACCATCTCAGTATTACACATTTCATATACAACATAGGGAAAACAATTTCACTCTTAACCCAGGATAACCCAAATAATTTCACATTTCAGGATAACACTAATACACAATATTTTCATTATTTATTTATTATACAACCATTACATTTCATATACATTTCTGGTAATACAACAGCAAAAAAAAAAAAATACAAATTCATTGAAAAAAAAGGTACAATTCATTGACTAAAATCAACATATTTTTCTCTTGAAGTAATTCTGTGCATTTTGTTCTGGATCTTCTTCGTCATCATCTGATATATAATAAACTTCTGGGGAGGATGATGGTGGGGAAGCCGGTGGATAATTTATGGGGGAAGACGGGGAATCCTCATCAATACATGAACTAGGTTGGGAATTTGTCATGAAATATTCCATCTCACTCCATACACATTTATCACAATAACAACTACTGGCACATTCTCCTCTCATATTAATCTCTTCATTCATATTATTATTAGTGATACACGTAGCGGCACCCACATGAGACTGGGGAGAAGGTGCGATCTCGGCGTGGGTAGGAGTTACAATATCCTGGATAAAAGCGTTAACATCAACTCCATGAGTAGGAGGCACATTCTCAACATCCACATGAGGTCGGGGAGAAGACACGATGGTAGGAGGGGCAGCATCAGCATCTCCCCAGTCTCATGTGGGTGCCACTAGGTGTAGCACTAATAATAATATGAATGAAGAGATTAATATGAGAGGAGAATGTGCCAGTAGTTGTTATTGTGATAAATGTGTATGGAGTGAGATGGAATATTTCATGACAAATTCCCAACCTAGTTCATGTATTGATGAGGATTCCCCGTCTTCCCCCATAAATTATCCACCGGCTTCCCCACCATCATCCTCCCCAGAAGTTTATTATATATCAGATGACGACGAAGAAGATCCAGAACAAAATGCACAGAATTACTTCAAGAGAAAAATATGTTGATTTTAGTCAATGAATTGTACCTTTTTTTTCAATGAATTTGTATTTTTTTTGTTGTATTACCAGAAATTTATATGAAATGTAATGGTTGTATAATAAATAAATAATGAAAATATTGTGTATTAGTGTTATCCTGAAATGTGAAATTATTTGGGTTATCCTGGGTTAAGAGTGAAATTGTTTTCCCTGTTGTATATGAAATGTGTAATACTGAGATGGTGACGACGAAGAAGATCCAGAACAAAAAAAAAAAAAAATGCACAGAATTTCTTCAAAAGAAAAATATGTTGATTTTAGTCAATGAATTGTATCTTTTTTTCAAAGAATTTTTTTGTTGGATGTATATGAAATGCATTGGTTGTATAATAAATAGCGTTATCCTGCATTTTAATGTCTGTTCGACAAGATTCAGCCTGTGTGTGTGTGGTCATCACGTGACGTCACTGACATAGAGGGGGGGGAAGTCGACAAGATTCAGCCTGTGTGGGGGTCATCATGTGACGTCACTGACATGGGGGGGGGAAGTCAACAAGATTCAGCCTGTGTGTGTGAGGTCATCACGTGACGTCACTGACTGCCGAGTAAACACAGGTGGGGTGACGTCACACTTGTTTAGACCTGTAGTAAGAGAAAGTACCATGCCCCATAGGGGGAGTTCATTTGAATGCTTACCCCCCAGAGGGGGGAATCCAAAAACTTGATTCGAGGAGATGGAGTCTTTGTATTATCGAGAAAAACTTGATCTAAGGAGATGGAGACTTGGTATTATTGATTTCGAGAAAAATTTGATCCGAGGAATTGGAGCAGGGAATTTGGGATGCAAGTGGGAGTTCATTTTGAATGCTTACCCCCAGAGGGGGGAATCCAAAAAACTTGATTCGAGGAAGTGGAGTCTTTGCATTATTGATATCGAGAAAAACTTGATCCGAGGAGATCATAAGAATTTCGAAACCCCATAGGGGGGAATCCAAAAAACTTGATCCGACGAGTTGGAGTCTTTGATATCGAGAAAAACTTGATCCAAGGAAGTAGAGCAGGAATATTTGAGGTAGAAGTGGGTGGTGGGAGGTGTTTACCTGGAGTTTACCTGGAGAGAGTTCCGGGGGTCAACGCCCCCACGGCCCGGTCTGTGACCAGGCCTCCTGGTGGATCAGAGCCTGATCAACCAGGCTGTTGCTGCTGGCTGCACGCAAACCAACGTACGAGCCACAGCCCGGCTGATCAGGAACTGACTTTAGGTGCTTGTCCAGTGCCAGCTTGAAGACTACCAGGGGTCTGTTGGTAATCCCCTGCTTTTCATTGGGGGGATGGTGCATCGTCTGCCAAGTCTTTTGCTTTCGTAGTGAGTGATTTTCGTGTGCAAGTTCGGTACTAGTCCCTCTAGGATTTTCCAGGTGTATATAATCATGTATCTCTCCCTCCTGCGTTCCAGGGAATACAGGTTTAGGAACCTCAAGCGCTCCCAATAATTGAGGTGTTTTATCTCCGTTATGCGCGCCGTGAAAGTTCTCTGTACATTTTCTAGGTCGGCAATTTCACCTGCCTTGAAAGGTGCTGTTAGTGTGCAGCAATATTCCAGCCTAGATAGAACAAGTGACCTGAAGAGTGTCATCATGGGCTTGGCCTCCCTAGTTTTGAAGGTTCTCATTATCCATCCTGTCATTTTTCTAGCAGATGCGATTGATACAATGTTATGGTCCTTGAAGGTGAGATCCTCCGACATGATCACTCCCAGGTCTTTGACGTTGGTGTTTCGCTCTATTTTGTGGCCAGAATTTGTTTTGTACTCTGATGATTTAATTTCCTCATGTTTACCATATCTGAGTAATTGAAATTTCTCATCGTTGAACTTCATATTGTTTTCTGCAGCCCACTGAAAAGATTTGGTTGATGTCCGCCTGGAGCTTTGCAGTGTCTGCAATGGAAGACACTGTCATGCAGATTCGGGTGTCATCTGCAAAGGAAGACACGGTGCTGTGGCTGACATCCTTGTCTATGTCGGATATGAGGATGAGGAACAAGATGGGAGCGAGTACTGTGCCTTGTGGAACAGAGCTTTTCACCGTAGCTGCCTCGGACTTTACTCTGTTGACGACTACTCTCTGTGTTCTGTTAGTGAGGAAATTACAGATCCATCGACCGACTTTTCCTGTTATTCCTTTAGCACGCATTTTGTGCGCTATTACGCCATGGTCACACTTGTCGAAGGCTTTTGCAAAGTCTGTATATATTACATCTGCATTCTTTTTGTCTTCTAGTGCATTTAGGACCTTGTCGTAGTGATCCAATAGTTGAGACAGACAGGAGCGACCTGTTCTAAACCCATGTTGCCCTGGGTTGTGTAACTGATGGTGTGGGAGGAAAATCTTTGCATTATTGATATCGAGAAAAACTTGATCCGAGGAGATGGAGCAGGGAATTTGGGATGCAAGTGGGAGTCCATTTTGAATGCTTACACCCAGAGGGGGGAATCCAAAACAAACTTGATCCAAGGAGATGGAGCAGGGAATTTGGGGGTGGAAGGAGGGGTACCCAAAAAATTTGATCCAAGGAGATGGAGATCATAAGAAAATGAATTTTGAAAAAAAATCGGAAAAAAAATTCGGGGCGCAGGGGCGATCCGGACGACGCTGCAGAAGGCGCAGGCGAGGGCGCGGGCAAGGGGCGCAGGCAGGCGGCACGGGCGGGCCCCTGGTCGAGCACGAGGGTGGGCGCGGGTCGGCGCGGGCGGGCCCCTGGTCGGGCAGGCGTGTGGGGCGAGGGTGGGGGGTGTGTGTGGGGGGCGTGGGTGGGGGGTTGAGGGCGAGGTGGTCGAGGGTGAGGTCAAGGTCGTGGGTCGGCGCGGGCGGGCTGGCGCTCGGGCGGATGTGCGGGCGTGGCGAGAAGCCATTCAGGAATACAGCGCTCAGCTGCATACGGCGCTCAGCCCCATATGGCACTCAGCCGCATACGGCGCTCAGCTCCATATGGCGCTCAGCCGCTTTCAGCACTACTTATATATATATATATATATATATATAATGTATATGTGTCGTGCCGAATAGACAGAACTTGCGATCTTGGCTTAAGTAGCAACGCTCATCTTGCCATATAGGACACGTGAAAATTTGTGTATGCAATAATTTCGCCAAAATCATTCTGAACCTAACGAAAAAAATATACAGTGGTCCCTCGCTTTTCGTAGTTCTCGGCAGTCATAAATTTCGCCAATCATAGGGGTATTTTCGTATAAACATGGACTCGCTTTTCATAGGTTGACTCGCAAATAGTAGTTCGTCCAAGATGCGTATGCACTGTGTGAGCCGGGGCGGCCTCCCTACCCAGCCAGTCTAACATTGTTTACCAGTGAGTGAAGGTCCCCTCAAGTGCTCCTACGAAATATTTCATAATCCACTCATTTTAGTGCTTGCAAGTACTAAATAAGCTACCATGGCTCCAAGGAAAGCTCCTAGTGCCAAGCCTGTGGTAAAGAAGGTGATAAATATGTACAGTGACAAAGTCTTGAGCCATTTTAGGGAAGTGTTAAAGAGATGCCAGAAACAGAGCTCTCTCCACAGTTACTTTGCGAGACAGGACTAGAGTGACTCTCAAGGTGGTCCAAGTGGCATTAAGAAACAGAGAAGAGAAGCAACCCCAGAGAAGCAATTGGTACCTGAGGTGTTGCTGGAAGGGGATTCCCCTTCCAAACTGTAAACAATCCAATCTCTCTCCTCCTCCAGTCTCCCATACACTAAGAAGAATCTCCAATAAAGGTAAGTGTTATGCTGTTAATGTTTCATTCATCATTTCCCATTGTATTGTTTATGTACTACATGTATATTTCATGTAAAAAAAATTTTTTTTAATACTTCTGGGTGTCAGGAACGGATTAATTGTATTTACATTATTTCTTATGGGGAAAATTGATTCGCAAATCGTAAATTTCGTTTATAGTAACGGCTCCAGGAACATATTAATTACGAAAAACGAGGGACCACTGTATTTCACTGTGTTTGTTAAGTATTAAATTATTGTAAACAAATCTAAAATATATTTAGTTGGGTTAGGCTAAAATAAATTGCTCTTGTTATAATAAGGTTAGGTAAGTTTTCTAAGTTCCTTTTGGTGCAAAATTATAAGTTTTTACATCAACATTAATGAAAAAAATATATCTTTAAACGTATAAGAGAAAATTTTAGAAAGGACTTAATTTTAAATGAGTTCTTGCTAATTGATCAGTTTTACATATTCGGCACGACATATCTATATATATATATATATATATATATATATATATATATATATATATATATATATATAATTGCACCTCAGTTTATATACCTATGTACGTCACAACTCTTAGTGTATATGCCGTATGTGGTGTATGATATAAATTTGGAAAGCCTTCGTCCCAGGTTAGATGGTGAAGTACGGAAGATATTATAATTAAATGAACGCTTCTAAAATATCATTATATATTGTTATTTGTCGAAATGCAGAGGTCTTCCCTGTATGTTTTGTGTTGTGGAGTTTAAGAACAGACTGCCATTGAGGATTAGATTTTTGCCACAGAAGTGGCTAGTTATTGTGCACCTCATATCCTTCCTGTGGACGGCAGCACAAGAGCATATGGATACATAATAGGCCTAGGAACTAGGCTTTAAAAAGGTTTACAGTATTACATCTGGATTTATATCTACCGTACACTTATGTGTTACAAAGTTAGGAAATTTTCTTAATGTATGGGGTATCTTATTTTCATTAATAAGATATCTTGATATATCACGTAGGTTATTATACTGTCTATCTCTATGTTCCTCGATAAGTGGACAATTAATGCCATGGAAGGAATCATGAGTCTAATTTATATTTGTACTGGTAATGGACGTGTAAAATACACAGGTTATGCCTTTTTTTAATTGTAAAAATGAACGATTTCTACTATTTACTTGGAAATGGATAAAAATTACCTCCATGTAAAATAGGTATCGTATCTTTTTCCGTGTAAAAAAAATTATACTATTTCTGTGCAGAATTGATAATTTATATGTTTTAACGTGGAAAATTCGTAATTATTTTTTCTGTGCAACGTTGATAACTTGAGAGTTTGTAAGCGGATGTTCATTCGACCGTATTACTGAGAACAGTGATTTCTTGTGAACACGTTGTTGAGATGTCTGAATGAGTGAGCCAGCGAGTGAGGCCAATTAGTGAGTCAATTAGCGAGTATATCTGCAGCCTGATGGTGGTGATCAGTAGGTTACAGTGTTACTGGTGACTGCTGGTGCTGGCCAGGCCACGGGAGTCACTAGGTGCTGGTGACCTCAGAAGTAACCTGTGTAAGCAAGCAAACACTGAAAGGTATGTCAGTGAAAGGTGTATGTGTCTCGGTGTATATACATCGGGAGTTTAGTTTGGGATTAAAATATTCTTGACTGGTGGCTCCTTTACATTTGATATACCTTTGATGAGTTCCGAGTCTCTTTCCACTCGTGTAGTCGATAGGTTTTATATTTTACTAACCAACTGACCAAACGAGTAAACCCGTAGGCTCAAGCTCCAGTAGTCCTGCACATACCCTGACCTTAATGAAGATATCCTTGTGACATTTCTTACAGTAGGAGAGATAGGGGCATCTGCTGTACTCTTCGATTTGTACTCAGTGGTAGGTGGGAGTAGGGAAGGGTCGAGTCCTGGATTGGATGCAGTGCCAGGATGCGGAATTGTGTGTGTGAGAGTTAGTCATCACATCACAAGTATTGACGAGGATCTGCCTCTATGTAGCCAACACAGCTCACCTTCCACTTTACTACTACTACTATTAATATTTTTCCCATCCCCTCTCGCAGTTCTACTCCAGTGTTGCGTTCATTAGCATTCTTTCTTTTTCTTCTTGGTAACGACTCAGTGAATCATTGCCCCCGTGGCCTGGTCTCGGACCAGGGTTCCAGGCTGACGGCTTGGTTAGTCAAGGTTTTGCTGCTGCTTGTGACAGGCAGCTCAAGGCAAGCTCAACCCTCCTGATTGAGAAACAATACGTAGGGGCTTGTCGAGTCTCTTCTTGAAGATGGTTTGAGGCTCTTCGATAATTTACATTTAAAGTGTGTTAAAACTCCTTGTTCTTTGTGTGTTCATTGCCTATCGTCAACAGCATGAAAATTATGTTATCCTTAATTTTTAAAGGCGGTGGACCTGTAAGCCAGGAAAAGGGCTCGGTCAGATGACCTAAAGCTCTAGTGGCGGGTCATGATATTTCTTAGATCTGCGTCAGGGGATATTAGTCGTATTTCTTGACGAACCATACCAAACCTAACTTTGTAGATAAATGGTTCAGAGAACCGACAGGATAATGAATTAGACACATGTACAACACTTGGGTATCTTTATTGTGGAAACGTTTCGCCAACCAGTGGCTTCCTCAGTCCAGTACAGAGAAGAATAACATGATTACCTCAAACTCCTGGTCTTCAACCATTTTTCTCTGTACTGGACTGAGGAAGCCGCTGGTTGGCGGAACGTTTCCACAATAAAGGTACCAAAGTGTTGCACAAGTGTGTAGTTCACCAAACCTAACATTGCCTCTCACTGCACTTGTTGCGAGTGCAGCTGCTCTTGATGATGGGGTACTGTGCCGTCCGCAGTGCCTCCCACTCTAGTACAGTTATTTCCATGAGTAGATCTGGAGCCTCTCCCCTCAAGGGACATTCCTTGATGCTGGTGAGGGGACTGTTGATCTAGGGAATTGGATCTGTGCTCCAGTTCCCTGAATTGAGCCTGAATACTTTCCATTCCCCCCACATGCGCTGTATAATCCTACGGGTTTAGCGCTCCCCCATGAAAAAAAAAAAAGATCTGGAGCCAGTCCCTCCAATATTTTTTTTAGGAGTAAACTATACATCTACTTTTATTTTTGTTAATTTAAGTGTTTTATGAGGTTTACCGTAAGTATTCCTGCGATGCTGAGAAATCAAAACGCAGATTGTTTACTCAGATTTTTGCAAAGGCATTGAACAAGTATGAACATTACGAACTTACGAAATTAGAGCACAAGGTATTACAGGTAAGGAGAGGGGGGGGGGAGTGGATATTTTGTTTTTAATAAAATTCAGAAGAAGTATTAGAAAAATAAAGTTCATTCTAGAATAAAAAATTAATTTCCACAAGGCACAGTTCTGAAACTTTTACTGTTTTTTTTTCTTCTCATAGGAGACATAAACATGAACCACACAGGTAGTGGGTTGCTAAACGACGATTATATTCTGATTAAGAGGAGAGTTAGTAACCCAAGGTAACCCAACTGTCACTACCAAGACTGTCTGGCTTGTATCCATTGGGGTCTTTTAATTCTGTCCACCAGGATACTACTCCACAACAGTCGGATAACACACAGGTACCTACTTATTGCTAGGTGAATAATGACAGCAGGTGGAAGGAAAGAATCTCAGTGTTACCATTTATCTGGGGACCGAACCTCGATCCCTCAGTTGTGAGCTGATGCCGCTGTTAGTTGAGCTACCATCCAGGGAGGTAATATCGTCCTGTCAAATGAGTATGAAATGAAAACCTAATAATTTTTACTCTTCAATGGAGGTTTCTTGACGCTGGTGAGGGGCTCTTGTTCTAGGGAATTGGATCTGTTCTCCAGTTCCCAGAATTGAGCCTGAATGCCTTCCCCCCCCCCTGCAGGCGCTGTATAATCCCTACGGATTTAGCACTCCCCTGTGGAGGAATTGGTTAGCTAGGTGCACTTCCTACATGTTACTTATCTTTTAAGAGCACGATTTCCAGCAGCCGCTCCCTGGAAATCCCTTCGGATTGCTGTATCTGTCCAGAGGCTGTTGATTAACAAGTGAGTTAGAAATACAATTTTCCCCAGAGGAGCGTATATCCAGCATTGCACACTCTTATCTGACATGCGTAGTGGTATTCACGATTTTGGGTGAATCCCCTCGCGTCACGGGATCTATTGGTAACTCCAGTCAAATCTCACCTCTACCTATTAGCTGCAGCTAACGTAAGATGTGGGTATGACAACTTACCTGGGTATTGTAACTGGCCCAATTTTCCCTAGTTTGTTGTAGGACAAGTGTAGAACAGATGCGTAGTTACATTGTCCTCACTTGTTGATAGGGAGTATTTAATACATAAAAAAAGAACTCAAACATGACTCAAGAAATCGTAATGACACGATTGCAAATAAACCATACCCCCGGCCGGGATTGAACCCGCGACGGGCTGGAGTTTTGAGACTCTATGACCGCGGGTTCAATCCCGGCCGGGGGTATGGTTTTAAAGAACTCAAACGAAGTACAGGATACAAGAGACAGATCTTGGCATTGAAAGGAGGGGACAATTATAAGAACTAGGAATATAATGTGAGACGACTTAATTTTTAGAGAGCACAACAAACAAATGTAACCAGCGCTAGGAGCGTGAGAGAGAAGACTGTGAGGCCTTTTAAAGCAAGAGAAGTCATTCCATTGATTGCATTCTTTTAAAAAACTCGTGCTCTCTCGCTTGCATAATTTTCTCTGCTCGCATCTTCCTTCAAGACAGGTGAGATATCAGAGCGAGAAAATTTACAAAGATTGTATTCTGCTTGTGATATACCTGTGACCGGTTTCGAGTGTTCCTGCTTCCCCAGCCCTGCCGACTTCTCTTATAGACTAGAACATTAAATCACTGGAACTACTTCAGAGCACTCCGAGTGTACTCTTCGGAACGAAGACGAGATAATTATTTTTTTAACACATCGGCCATTTCCCATCGAGGCAGGATGACCTGAAAAAGAATCACTCATCATCATTCACTCCATCAATGTTGTGCCAGAGACGTGCCGATAATACAGTTCATAAACTGCAACATATCTCCAGCCTTCCATCAGAGTGCAGGCACTGTACTTCCCGTACTACTTGAAGATCAGGTTCTTAATCTTCACACTACCATAGTAGTGTAGTGAGAGATACGTATGTGAGAAAGTGTAGAATTAAGTGATAAGTTAGGGGGTTCCCTAGGCACAGTAAGTACACAGCGTCAGTATCCCTGATACAACACGCTTCTGTATTGATGACTTAGACACATGTCTTCTATCAGGAGATATAAATGTTTCGTGAAGTTATAAGTCATCGAGAAGGAACTAGACGAACTTCTGGAGGGCGTCTGATCAGCTAGATATATAATACCAACAAGTTTATAAATAAGACACATATGCAAAACCTGGGTATCTATTAGTGATACCCAAGTGTTGCACATTTAACTTATACATCTGGTTGTGATGGCGAAATGGGTCTGCTGAACGCGAGTAGCAGTAGCTTGGCTTATCAGATGGTAATGAGGAAAGTGAGGCTACTGCTCGGGTTGCGGGAAGACAGGACATCAGTCACAAGGTTATCACAGATAATGTATGTTATCTTATTTACTTCAGAGCCTGACCCCAGACATTTCCGTTATAATTAATGGTATGTGTGTACTTTATGTAATATTAAGGTGGGTTCAAGTGCCACCCTCTGTCCTGTATGTATCTGAAACGTTGTAAAAAATAAAGCTCCACATAGAGTGAAACGTTATCCCAAAAAAAACTTGTTTTGCAAGGCAGAAGCATAGAGGGAGGGTAGAGGATGCCGCAGGAGTTAGCCAGCTGGGAGACGCAGCTTGCATTTACTCAGTTAACGTCACTTATCTCCCCGACTGTGTATTTGTAGTAAGAATGTTCGTAATGTGACTCAGGCGAGGAAGGAATTATCGCTAATGTAATGTTCTTGATAATTATAATCACTACGGGGAAACCTTAAACCCATAGGAGTCATACAGCGCCTTGGGTATGATAGGTAGGCAAGTTTGAGTCGAATATCAGAAGGTAGAACCAGAGTGAGGCTAGCGATGGCTGCCCGTCTTATGGTACCCATCTTGGAGTTCATGTAGGTGTGCCAGGTGGGTAACTTGGCACTTCTACAGGAACATGACTCTACCGAACATAGCTCTGCCGAACATAGCTCTGCCGAACATGGCTCTGCTGAACATGGCTCTGCCGAGCATAGCTCTGTTGAATATAGTTCTTCTGATACCGGTATAAAAATGGTGTATAGTACCGAGAAGTTGATGAATAGACTCATGTGCATCTCTTTGGTATCGTTATTTCCTAAACGTTTCACTCACACAGTAAGCTTCATCAGTCGAATACCCAAGTGATTAAAACTGGAGACAACAGAAGCACTGGAGAGGTAAAGATGATGTGATTGTTTGATCAGCCTTGTTGCACATAATATCTTATTCATATGAGACTTGTCCCAGTCTGGAGGAAGAAGATACAGTATACTGATAACGACAGCATAGATGAAAGGACACTTGGGACATCTCTCCTGCTGAGCGAGTATGAGATTCGTTTTAATGCTTTGATCCCATTAGTTGTCTTGCTTGTAGTGTCCTCGCAGTCAATTATCAACCTCAGGATAGCCACTTTATCATCAAGGCTCAAGTCTCTCTCCTTTTCCTGTCTCGCGCTCTAACTCATTCTCTTTATTTTTCATATCCTCGTTGCCTACCTCTTGCCTCTGATTTCCTCGTTGCCTCCCTCTTGCCTCTGATTTCCCCGCTGCCTCACTCTTACCTCTGATTTCCCCGCTGCCTCACTCTTACCTCTGATTTCCCCGTTGCCTCCCTGTTGCTTCTAATTTCTTCGCTGCCTCCCTCTCCTTTCATTTCCTCGCTGTCTCCTTTCCTTTCATTTCCTCACTGCTTCTCTTCCCCTCCCTCACACTTCCTCGCTGCCTGCTTCTTTCCTCTCATTTCCTCGCTGCCTCTCTTCCTTCCCCCCTCGCTTCCTTGCTGCCTGCTTCTGTCCTCTCATTTCCTCGTTGCCTTCCTCTTCCCTCTACATATAGTGTGGGAGGTATGTGTGGAAATCAGAGTGTAGTATGAGAGGAAAACGCTTAGCTGGGGCAGGAATGTTCGTCGAGCACGTTATCTCCGTAGCTGCAGTCGCCTCAGTCTTATCAGCGCCGCCCGGCCTGCCTAATCTCCTCCCTCCACTACCCTGCTTCACCATATACACCATACATCCATGTCTCTTCTTCTCTTTCTTTGTTTTCTGTATTGTCTGTAGGTTTGCTTACCACCTGTTAAGGTCACTGGTCTTTCACCATACGCACAGGTCAAGGTTACTGTCCCGTCACAATGCACACAGGTCAACGTCGTTGTGCCTTCATTATACGCGGTTTCCTAAGTGAAGCACAGAGGGGAACCCTGGTTAGAGAAATGGAGAACATCGAGCACAAACTGATTGCATCATATAGAGTCCAGGAGAGAGAGGGAGCAGAACCATAAATGAGATTAGAAGAGGTTCCTAATACTTCTGTGTAAAACTTAGGGTGAAGACTTCATCCAGTGTAGGGATTTTACTTAAAGGAGACGGAGCATACGCTGATGACAATAAGGAAATGAGTGAAATCCTGAAGTCACATTACGACTCTGTGTTCAGTGAACTGCTCATCAGTCTACAGATCGAAGACCCAAACGAATTTTTGTGAGACTTAAAACACTGCCAACATCTCCACAATATCCGATGTAACCTACCCAATTGACTGAAGAAGCTATCGATGAAACCTTTAACAACATTCCCATGCATTCTGCTCCAAGCCCAGTCTCGTGGAATTTCATATTTATGAAAAATTGTAAGAAACCACTATCTTGGACATTTAGTATTTTATGGAGGAGTCTAGACGAAGGTGTCATCGCAGTCGTTGAAAACTACTGATATTGCTCCACTTTGTAAAGAGGTAGTAAAATATAGAATAATAGCCCTAACTACATGTATTATCAAAATCTTTGAATGGGTCTTTAGAAGCAAGACTGCCAATCACATGGAATCATGAGAGTTGCACAATCCAGGGCAACATGAGTTAAGTGCAGGTCGCTCCTACTTTTTACAACTGCTAGATCATTTCGATGCTGTCATGGATACACTGATTTTGCAAAATCATTAGGAATAGCATATGTAACCATAGTGTAATTGCATATAAAATGCGAGCAAAAGAAATAAATGGAAAAGTGGACAGATGGATATTTAACTACTTAACTAATTGAACCCAGTGAGTAGTAGCAAACAAAATGAGGTTGGAGGCTGCCACAGTGAAAAGCTTTATCCCCCAAGGCACGGTACTTGTCCACCTTCTGTATCTTGTTCTTATACCCTACTTTAACAAGGACATAAATCATAGCGCCATAACAACCTTCCCCGATAATACCAGAATGTCTGCGAGAGTGGAGTCCGTCGAAGACGGCGAATCTTCAGGCGGATATTAATGAAGTCTTCCAGTGGACCTCAGACAACAATATGATGTTTAACGAGGACAAGTTTCATTTGTTCCGCTGTGGAAGAATGGTGGAAATAGAGATTGTAACGGAGTTCAGGACGAATTCAAATTATTCAAAGTCCCATATGCGAGTCTTGGGAGTAATGATCTCTGAAGATCTTACGTTCAGGGATCACAACGATGTTGTTATTGCTATTACAAGGAAAAATGATAAACTGGACAACTAGAATTTTTAAGACAAAAGATGCTGAGCCAATGGTGATACTTTTCAAGTCACTTTTTCTCCCCAGGCTAGAGTAGCTACTGCTGTATACTAACTGCCCCATTCAAAGCAGGCGAGATTACTGAGCTGGAAAACAGAGAATTTTCACTGCGTGTATACTCTTAAGCATCTGAACAACTGGGAACGCTTGAAGTCCCTTCAACTGTATTCCTTGGAATGTAAGCAAGAATGGTTCAAGGTAATTTACTCCTGAAAAATCTTGAAGGAACTAATCCCAATCCTGAGCAACAAAAATCACTCCATATGGCAACAAGAGACTTAGCAGATGATGCAAAATATTTTCAGTAAAGGGCAGGAGCGCGACGAGTACACTAAAAAAGAACTCGATGAGTGTCAGAGGTCCCCGTCTCTTCAACGCCCTCCCTCCGTGCATGAGGTGAATTACTAACAAATCCCTGTCTGTCAAGAGGTAACTGAACAAGTTCCTCAAATTAGTGCCTGACCAGCCGGGCTGTGGTTCGTACGTTCGGCTACGTGCGGCCAGCAGTAACAGTCTGGTTGATCAAGCCTTGACCCACCGAGAGGTCTGGTCTGGGACCGTGTCGTGGGGGCGTTAACCATCGGAAACGCCCTTTAGGTATCTTTTAGGTCCTGCCCCTCCGTGCCCTACCCTATCCTGTCCTGTTTTGCCCTGTCCTACTCTGTCCTACCCTACCATACCCTGTCCTACCCTGTTCTGCCCTGCTCTATCCTATCTCATCCTTCCCTGTTCTTCATTGTCCTTTGCTGTTCTCTCCTTTTCTGTCTTTTCCTCTCCTGTGCTTCCCTGTCTTGCCCTGTTCTAATCTGCCCTGTCCTAAACTGTCCTTCCCTACCCTTATGCCTTGTCCTGCCCTACCCTTATGTCTTATCCTGCCCTGACCTGTTCTGTAATGTCCTGTCCTGTCCTACCCTGTCCTGACCTGTCTTCCTTGCATACCTTCTTCCTGCTCATCATTCTTTCCTTTTTTTTTTATCCTGCCTGCCTGCCTGCCTGCCTGCCTGCCTGCCTGCCTGCCTGCCTGCCTGCCTGCCTGCCTGCCTGCCTGCCTGATTGCTAGTCTGCCTGCTTTATCTTGCCTGCTTTGTCTGTCTGCCATATCTACCTGTCTTATCTGCTGGCTTACACTGCACTGGCCTACCTGCTCTGCTTGCACTAACTTGCCTGCTCTGCTTGCACTAACTTGCCTGCTCTGCTTGCACTAACTTGCCTGCTCTGCTTGCACTAACTTGCCTGCTCTGCTTGCACTAACTTGCCTGCTCTGCTTGCACTAACTTGCCTGCTCTGCTTGCACTAACTTGCCTGCTCTGCTTGCACTAACTTGCCTGCTCTGCTTGCACTAACTTGCCTGCTCTGCTTGCACTAACTTGCCTGCTCTGCTTGCACTAACTTGCCTGCTCTGCTTGCACTAACTTGCCTGCTCTGCTTGTACTGACTTGCCTGCTCTGCTTGTACTGACTTGCCTGCTCTGCTTGTACTGACTTGCCTGCTCTGCTTGCACTAACTTGCCTGCTCTGCTTGCACTAACTTGCCTGCTCTGCTTGTACTGACTTACCTTCTCTGCTTGCACTAACTTGCCTGCTCTGCTTGCACTAACTTGCCTGCTCTGCTTGTACTGACTTGCCTGCTCTGCTTGCACTAACTTGCCTGCTCTGCTTGCACTAACTTGCCTGCTCTGCTTGCACTAACTTGCCTGCTCTGCTTGTACTGACTTGCCTGCTCTGCTTGCACTAACTTGCCTGCTCTGCTTGCACTAACTTGCC
The DNA here is from genome assembly GCF_038502225.1 of Cherax quadricarinatus. NCBI lineage: Eukaryota > Metazoa > Arthropoda > Malacostraca > Decapoda > Parastacidae > Cherax > Cherax quadricarinatus. The sequence continues at coordinate 13,806,176 of NC_091354.1, read as the reverse complement.
TGCTCTGCTTGCACTAACTTGCCTGCTCTGCTTGCACTAACTTGCCTGCTCTGCTTGCACTAACTTGCCTGCTCTGCTTGCACTAACTTGCCTGCTCTGCTTGCACTAACTTGCCTGCTCTGCTTGTACTGACTTGCCTGCTCTGCTTGTACTGACTTGCCTGCTCTGCTTGTACTGACTTGCCTGCTCTGCTTGCACTAACTTGCCTGCTCTGCTTGCACTAACTTGCCTGCTCTGCTTGCACTAACTTGCCTGCTCTGCTTGTACTGACTTGCCTGCTCTGCTTGCACTAACTTGCCTGCTCTGCTTGCACTAACTTGCCTGCTCTGCTTGCACTAACTTGCCTGCTCTGGTACTGACTTGCCTTCTCTGCTTGCACTAACTTGCCTGCTCTGCTTGCACTATGACTTGCCTGCTCTGCTTGCACTAAGTTGCCTGCTCTGCTTGTACTGAGATGCCTGCTCTGCTTGCACTGAACTTGCCTGCTCTGCTTGTACTGAGATGCCTGCTCTGCTTGCACTAACTTGCCTGCTCTGCTTGTACTGACTTGCCTTCTCTGCTTGAAGTAACTTGCCTGCTCTGATTGTACTGACTTGCCTGCTCTGCTTGCACTAACTTGCCTGCTCTGCTTGCGCTAACTTGCCTGCTCTGCTTGCACTAACTTGAGTGCTATGCTGGATGGGCACATATGGACTTATGGCTTGCACTAAGTTGCCTGCTCTGCTTGTACTAACTTTATGCTCTGCTTGACTAACTTGCCTGGAGCTCTGCTTGCAGGTGAAGTGGAGTTCCTGCTCTGATTGTACTAATGGAGTTATGCTCTGCTTGCATTAAGTTGCCTGCTCTGGCACTGAATGGAGCCTGGCTTGCGGTGAAGTGGCTTGACTGGAACTTGCCTGCTCTGCTTGGACTAACTTGCCTGCTGGATGCTTGCACTAACTTGCCTGCTCTGCTTGGACTGAAGTGGCTCTGTGCACTGAACTGGATGTACCTGCTCTGCTTGCACTAACTTGCCTGCTCTGCTTGCACTAACTTAAAAATAGAAGGGAGGAATTCAATAAAAAAATCTTTGCATTAAATAGAAGTAAAGAAATTAAGATTGGGTACGAGAAATGGAGTTGTGGAGGAGGTGAAGTGGAGTGAGTGAGGCTGGATGGGTACATGAGATGGAGTTATGGAGGAGGTGAAGTGGAGTGAGTGAGGCTGGATGGGTACATGAGATGGAGTTATGGAGGAGGTGAAGTGGAGTGAGTGAGGCTGGATGGGTACATGAGATGGAGTTATGGAGGAGGTGAAGTGGAGTGAGAGTGAGGCTGGATGGGTACATGAGATGGAGTTATGGAGGAGGTGAAGTGGAGTGAGAGTGAGGCTGGATGAACACTCTTGTAGCGTGCTATCCTGAGGACACACTTCACTTGCAACAGTGACCTTAACACCATGTTGCAAGAGACGAGGAGCGGATAAGTGAGAGTTGATGTTTGTCTACTGGCTAGTTTGGTGTTAACCTACTGGCTGGCTAGTTTGGTGTTAACCTACTGGCTGGCTAGTTTGGTGTTAACCTACTGGCTGGCTAGTTTGGTGTTAACCTACTGGCTGGCTAGTTTGGTGTTAACCTACTGGTTGGCTAGTTTGGTGTTAACCTACTGGCTGGCTAGTTTGGTGTTAACCTACTGGCTGGCTAGTTTGGTGTTAACCTACTGGCTGGCTAGTTTGGTGTTAACCTACTGGCTGGCTAGTTTGGTGTTAACCTACTGGCTGGCTAGTTTGGTGTTAACCTACTGGTTGGCTAGTTTGGTGTTAACCTACTGGCTGGCTAGTTTGGTGTTAACCTACTGGCTGGCTAGTTTGGTGTTAACCTACTGGCTGGCTAGTTTGGTGTTAACCTACTGGCTGGCTAGTTTGGTGTTAACCTACTGGTTGGCTAGTTTAGTGTTAACCTACTGGCTGGCTAGTTTGGTGTTCACCTACTGTTTGGTTTGGTTGTTCACCTACTGACTAGTTTGGTTGTTACTTATCTATTAGCTAGTTTGGCGTTCATTTGCTGGCTAGTTTAGTGTTCATCTACTTGCTAGTGTTGTTGTCCACCTTGCTAGTTTGTTCATGCATTTACTCGCGTGTCTTTATGTATTTACGTGATTATGTGCGCAGGGGTCGAGTCATAGCTCCTGGTCCCAGCTCTTAATTCTTATCGGTGAGGTCTGTGTGGTGTTTGTCTGCACATCTTCATCTGGTGAATTTCACTAAGACTCCAGTGGTACCTTCTAACAATGGTTAGTTGCCTGGTAGGCAAAGCTCTCGCTTCACACGCTGAGGGTTCGGGTTCGATTCCCGGCAAGGGTGAAAACATTGGGCATGTTTCCTTATACCCGTTGTCCCTGTTCACCCACCAGTAAAATGGGTACCTTGGTGTTAATGGACTGGTGTGGGTCGCATCCCGGGACAAAATTGACCTAATTTTCCTGAAATGCTCTGCATAAGAAGCGGCTTTCTGTATAGTAGTACATCATTGATATCAGCTAGGACTGTATACCTGGTACATGTACTTGTAGAAATAAAAATATTATAATGGTACTTTCTACTGATGTTACTGTCTAACAGTGGTACTTTTTAACAAAGGTACTTTCTAAAAATGGTACTTTCTAACAATGGTACTTTCTAGCAATGGTGCTTTCTAACGTTCCTAATATTTACCTACAACTTTAGTTGTCATGACTGTCCCCAGGCTCACTCCTTGTATCTCAGGCTTCACTTCTGAGTGTTGTATATGTAGTGAGCATGTCACTCATCGTCCTTCTTAATTCTGGTATTGTAGTCATGTCACTCATTACCCTCCTTAATTCTGGTATTGTAGTGATCATGTCACTCATTACCCTCCTTAATTCTGGTATTGTAGTCATCATGCCACTCATCGTCCTCCTTAATTCTGGTATTGTAGTCATGTCACTCATCGTCCTCCTTAATTCTGGTATTGTAGTCATCATGTCACTCATCGTCCTCCTTAATTCTGGTATTGTAGTCATCATGTCACTCATCGTCCTCCTTAATTCTGGTATTGTAGTCATGTCACTCATTACCCTCCTTAATTCTGGTATTGTAGTCATCATGTCACTCATCGTCCTCCTTAATTCTGGTATTGTAGTCATCATGTCACTCATCGTCCTCCTTAATTCTGGTATTATAGTGATCATGTCACTCATTACCCTCCTTAATTCTGGTATTGTAGTGATCATGTCACTCATTACCCTCCTTAATTCTGGTATTATAGTGATCATGTCACTCATTACCCTCCTTAATTCTGGTATTGTAGTGATCATGTCACTCATTACCCTCCTTAATTCTGGTATTGTAGTGATCATGTCACTCATTACCCTCCTTAATTCTGGTATTGTAGTGATCATGTCACTCATTACCCTCCTTAATTCTGGTATTGTAGCGATCATGTCACTCACTAATTTCAGCCTCCACCTTCCGGGGCCTAAGTTCCGGCGACAGTCTCGTTGCAGAACTTTGGATCATATTTGGTATGTTGGTATGGTTCATCAGGTGTAGGTTCCATGGTGGCGCCACATACTCCATGGAGGCGCCACATACTCCATGGTGGCGCCACATACTCCATGGTGGCGCCACATACTCCAAGACAGAACTGGAGTACGTTGTGCAACCTCCTAAATGTATCTGCGTTCAGGTTCCTGAAGGGGAAAAGTCTATCATGTAAAAAAAAAAATATGAGAAGAGACGACTTTTTTATTTTATTTAAAAAATAGTGCATAATTTAAAGAATATTTTGGTGTTTAAATTTTCTTTCTATGATTTTTCTAAGACGAGTTATCGGAAATGACGAAATTCTTTGCAATATAATTTCCTGTCAAAAATCTTAGCATATTTTAAGATATTTTTTGTGTTTTGTTAATAGTTCTTAGATTATTATTTACTTTTCTATTTTTAGTGTATAAACTCATTATGCAAATGAGGTTCAGTGGGCAATTAGAATAAAAATTTAGGTATTTAAAGAGATAAAACAAGTTTTTGTTTGGATCGGGAGATTATCTGGGAAGTTATTAAGTTATTTGTATGTCTAACTTTATTATGTATGAAGAATCATAATAAACATTTGCTATATTATACAAGTTATTGAACCCCATGTTGCCCCCCTCAAGGGTTCCTTGACACTGGTGAGGGGCTCTTGATCTAGGGAATTGGGTCTGTGCTTCGGTTCCTTGAATTGAACCTGAGTACCTTCCCCCCCCCCACGTGCTGTATAATCCTACGGGTTTAGCGCTCCCCCATGATTATAAAATTAATCCCATGTTGTCACTTCCCTTTAAATCACCACTCAAGTATTTTATTATTTTTTTTTTATAGAAAAACCGAAAAAAAAAAATAATCAAATTTTTCAGATTGAAAAGAACAAGACGATGCAGTATCTTACTTTTTACAACCTGGAAAACTTAAGTAAACCAGTGTTGGTGAGGGGCTCTTGATTTAGGGAATTGGAACTGTGCTCCAGTTCCCCGAATTAAGCCTGAATGCCTTCCACATACCCCCCCCCCCCGGGCGCTGTATAATCCTACGGGTTTAGCGCTTCCCCTTTGATTATAATAATAATAATAATAATTTAGTAAACCAGTTTAAATGGTGCACATGTCGTGTGGGGTTCGGTAAGGAGATAAGAAGATTGAAGGTAGACACACTTGTTGGATGGTAACGATATATATATTGTCAGACTGTGGTAATGGGAGATGGGGGGAGCCCCGCCTGCAGTGTCCTGCCTTCTACTATGCCTATGCGTCGACTGAGGCCGAGGTAGCTCGTCTCACTCGCTCGCTGCATCCCGTGACGTCATACAGTCACAGGCCTAAGGGATCTTCTATATAAAGCACATGGATGGTACTATGATACTCTATACAACACATATAAGGGGCCCGGTGGCCTGGTGGCTAAAGCTCCCGCTTCACACACGGAGGGCCCGGGTTCGATTCCCGGCGGGTGGAAACATTTCGACACGTTTCCTTACACCTGTTGTCCTGTTCACCTAGCAGCAAATAGGTACCTGGGTGTTAGTCGACTGGTGTGGGTCGCATCCTGGGGGACAAGATTAAGGACCCCAATGGAAATAAGTTACAGTCCTAGATGACGCACTGATTTTCTTGGGTTATCCTGGGTGGCTAACCCTCCGGGGTTAAAAATCCGAACGAAATCTTATCTTATCTTAGCAACTATGCTGACACACACTGGCCTGCAACACTCTTGCAGTGTTCAGTTTTCCAGAGTACATCCGCCGCTCTTACCTTACCTGAGCTAATTTTTTTTTATTTTTTTTTCAGGGCTGTCACCATGAAAGTTTTATAATGTTATATTTCATTATAGATACGTTTTTCAGTATGTAAAAATGCACAGATAATCCGCACTTAGGTGAGTGAAACGTATGACGATGTTTCTGTCCAACTTGGACACTATTACTACGTTTCTGTCCAACTTGGACACTATTACAACGTTTCTGTCCAACTTGGACACTGTTACAACGTTTCTGTCCAACTTGGACACTATTACAACGTTTCTGTCCAACTTGGACACTATTACAACGTTTCTGTCCAACTTGGACACTGTTACAATGTTTCTGCTTTGTCTGCTTTCTTGAAGAGAGCCAGGGGTTGTTGATCACCTCATGCACAATATACCTTTACCTTTGATATATACCTTTGATGGGCTCCAAGAGTTTTTCTATTCCTGGAGCCCGACCATTGGCCAGGCTCGTCTGGTATTTGCCTGGCCAACCAGGCTCTTGCTGCTGGTAGCTTTCTGACCCAGCGGTTTTGGTCCCTTATAAGGCTCATCCTCAGTCTTCAGATTTATCTGTTTATGATTTGATAAAGCCTACTGTGTGGGCGAAACGTTTTTATTAAAGGATTACATTACACAAATAACCCGCACATAGAAGAGACACTGGTTGTGACTTTGTAAATGGTCCAAGTCGGACCGAAACGTCGTCGCAAGCTCCTCTCTCCTATGTGCCGGTTATTTGTGTATTATTGCAGCCACGGTATTATGCCTTTTCGATATTTAAAGGATTACATTATACTGTATTTGTATCTTCATTTTCCATCGTGTCCGTATTTTATACTATTTATCTTCCAAGATACTTCTTAGGATGTAGCTAATAATATTAATGAATAGGCATGATTCATCTATCGTATTAACAGTATTGGAATGATTTTTTTTACGTTGGCTGATGGTGGGGTTCTTTTGCTCTTATTTCAGGTCCGATGCCAGGATGGGGTCGGTCTGGAAGCGGTTCCAGCGCATCAACAAAAAAGCTGCCAAATTCCAGTTTACAGCTTCCTACCATGAACTAGCCCTCACTGCCACTGCTAAATGGTACGTCCAAGTTAGTCTTCCTTGCACTTGACTACTACTACTACTACTACTACTACTACTACTACTACTACTACTACTACTACTACTACTACTACTACTACTACTACACTGCTCACGCAACAAGTTGTGATTGTAAATAATGGTTTAGTGGTATAGTTGTGGATTTGCAGTGTAAGGCTTCAGTTTGGTTTCTAGCAAGGTTACCAGTTTGGTTCCTAGCAAGGTTACCAGTTCGGTCCTAGTAAGACCACCAGCTCGGTCCTAGCAAGACCAACAGTTCGGTCCTAGCAAGACCACTATATCAGTCCTAGCAAGATCAGTTCGGTCCTAGCAAGACCGCCAGTTCGGTCCTTGCAAGACCAAGACTACCAGTTCGATCCTAGCAAGACCAGTTCGGTCCTAGCAAGACCACCAGTTCGGTCCTAGCAAGACCACCAGTTCGGACCTAGCAGGACCACCAGTTCGGTCCTAGCAAGACCACTAGCTAATGCTGGATTTTGCTCTGATTGCTACAACTTTCGTGGTATATTTATCAAAAAGTTGCAAAGCCATTTACCTACTTTCCCCCATTATACTTATTGTCCTCATTTTATGTGCAGTCGCTCTATAATCGCAGTTGTTAAATGCCTTTGCTAAATCTGTATATACCACATCTGCGTTTTGGTTTTCTTTCAAAGCTTGAGTAATTTTCTCAGAGTTTAGTAACTGTGAGACGCATAACCTTCCCGCTATAAGTTCACGCTGATTTGGGCTCTGGAGGTTCTGGTCTTTCATAAAGTTTGTAATTTAGCGTCTCATCATTCTTTCAAAGCCTCTTATGATGTGCGATGATAGGGTTACTAGTCTGTATTTTTAGTTGGTGCTCTATTACCTCCTTTATACAAAGGATATATATCTGCGTTCTTTAACGTCTGGTGAGTAAGACTCATGTGTACAACAGTCGGGTATCTTTAAGGGGCACGTCAGTTCCCCTGTTTTCTAATAATGTTATTTTTTTCCCCTATAATCTACCTTGTCCATAATTACTATCGCATTTGCTTTGTCTGCTTTCGTAAGGTGAAGTCCAGGATCGTTCCTTAATTCCTGGCATAACTTAACAAATCTTTGAGGAAAATTGTGTTGCAAAGGTGTGAGCTTCTAGCATTCATTTTCATTATTTACTTCTCTTCTAATTTTATTCCTAATGCTAGACACAGATATACCAAAGTTATATTCTACATTCTCCTTCAGGGTACTCTTCTTGGCTAACATATTAACTTTATCATGAAGGAGTAATCCAATGTGTGATGGGATCCATAGCAATTGTACATTAATTCCCTTTTCCCGGATATGTGAGTATCTATACCTGGCTTCTCCAATGAGCATGTTGTTCGAGTCATTATATGAGTCAAGAGCCTTCAGTGAGACATAGAATCAGTAATTATGATAGAGTCAAGCTCAGTGTCATTAGGATTGCAAACAATTCAGTTTGCAGTGTAGTTGCCCAGTTGTTAATTCTTATGCCTAACTCAGCAAATTTATTATTGTTCTTAACAAGGGAGGTGGCAACAAGAGCAGATGCAGCCCTGCCAGGAGACTCCTGTTTAGATCCATCAGTGTATATAACTTGTGATAACTTATTACTACAGCTAGGCGAGAAATTTCTTCTTGAGCAGTTGCTTTAACAAGTGAGATAAGGAAGGGATTACTAGCAGTGAGCTTCTTGGGAGGGACTTGCAGGTATGTGATATTAAATGAACACATCTTCTATGGAGGGGTGAAATGCTCTTGTTGCCTACAGTGATACAGTTCATGCAGGTTATAAAACTTAATATAATTGCATGTTTTTATAATCCATTTAAATCTGTGTGTATTTACTTCTAGACATTTAGTAAGGCTCATACTGACAGTGTCTGGTTCATTTCTTAACATTCTAATGCCGAGTACAGTGTTAATCTCAATAATCCTATCACTGATACTAGAAATACCAAGCTCCTTCCTCATATTAAGAAACATTGTAGGTTTGGGATAATCAATAATAATTCTGAGAGCTTCATTCTGCATTAACTCCCAGGGTCAGAGAGAACTTTCCCTAGCTAATATCAACATGGGAGCAGCATAATCAATTAAGGACCTAACAATGGCTATGTACATCATTCTCACGATTCCCACATTAGCACCACAGTTGGGGTTATAGCCAGCAACAGCTTTGCGAGCATTTAGATTATCTTTGCATTTCTTATTTAGTTGTGGTATGGTAGATTTATTAAAGGGTACATCTACATCAAGGTATCTGTAAGATTTAACGTAACTAATGTTTCCACCCAGCAGACAGATGAGTGGTGGATGTAGTTTGCTTGTCAATATCTTAGTTTTATAGGAAGATATGAGGCATAATCGATTACAAATTGCTTGAACTTCTTTAAGAATGGTACTCATCATCTTATGTCCTGTTGTACAGATCATGATGTCATCGGTATAGCTTATAGCTATATGTTTAGGTGAGGCAGTGAGAGCATTTAGGAGAGCATTAATCAGAACATTAAATAGCATGGAACTGAGAACTCCTCCCTGCGGTGTACTTAAGGGACATTTCTTTACATTCGCTTCTAAAGCCTTGATGGAGGACAGATGATACTCTGTATGACAGGTATCCTATTATCCAGCAGGGTAAACTACCACCAATATTAGTTTTGGCTAGTTCATGTAGTATAACGGTCCTGTTTGCAGTATCAGATGTAGATTTTAGATCAAGAAATGTGGGAAAACTAGTAGAGATGTGCGTGCAGTGAGAAAGGTGGAAATACAATTCTGCACACTTTTACCTTTCATGAACCCATAGAGGTAGGGGGAAAGTTGGTGTCTGATCCTGTAGTACAGTCTGTTAAGTATCATTCTTTCAAAATTTTACAAAGACAACTAGTTAAGGAGATCGGTCTAAATGTATCAGGCTGTTGTGACTTAGGGATAGGCACAATGAGACTATTGGTCCAGGAAGTAGGAAGAACACCCTCAATGTAACAGAGTATACATTGCTAACAAAGGGTTATCAGGCACGTGCCTTAGAGTTCTGAGGATATCATAGGTTATACCATCCTCTCCAGGAGCGGTGAGGATGGTATAACCTATGATATCCTCAGAACTCTCAGGCACGTGCCTGATAACCCTTTGTTAGCACTTTATAATCTCAGTTACAGTGAGGGTGCTCTTTTTACTTCCTGGACCATAAAATTTTCTCTTATACGTTTAAAGATATACTTTTTTCATTTCTGTTAATGTAAAAATTACTAATTTTGTACCAAAAGAGCCTTAGAAAACTTACCTAACGTTATTATAACAAGCTCAATTTAATTTCGCCTAATCCAACTAAATATATTTTAGATAAGTTTACAATAATTTAATAATAAACAAATACAATGAAATATATGTTTTTTCGTTAGGTTCAGAAGGATTTTTGTGAAATTATTGCATACACAAATTTTCACTTACCTTATTCGGCAAGAAGAACATTGCTATTTAAGCAAAAATCGCAAGTTTTACCTATTCGGCACAACATATATATGGAAAACGGGAAGAACTCAATGGGACACTCGTGTATAAAATGCAAGAAGCTCACCAAATAGAACGAAAAGAAATTGCTAGGGATCTGGGTATAATAATGTCAGCTGACCTGTCTTGAAAGGTACACAATAAGACAAACGTCATGACAGCCAGGAAAATAGCGAGGCTGGTAACGAGAACTTTCAGAACAAGGGTAATAGTGCCAATGGCGACACGCTTTTTTTTTAAATCACTTGTGCTCTCTCTCTTAAAATATGGGTCCATTCATGGGAGGAGAGATATCAGAGCTGGAACAGATTCAGAGATCATTTATGACCCACATAGAGCCAGTAAAGCATTTAAATAACTGGGAACGCCCCTAAGTTATAAATACATGTATGCACTCATTGGAGCGGAGGGCAGATGCATGATAATACATACCTGGAAAGTACGTGAGGATTTAATCCCAAACCTGCAAACTGACATTAAAACATATGGCAGCGAGAAATACGGGAGGAAATGTAAAATGAACCCAGTGAAAAGCACGGGCACCGAGGACACAATGAGGGAATATTGTAGCAACATCCATGGACCCAGATTGTTCGCGCTCTACCATAGGATATCAGAAGCACTGCCGGAACAAGTGTAGAATTTTTCAAGGGGAAACTGGACAAGTATCCCATTCATGTGCCTGATCAACCAAGCTATGATGGATATGTGGACCAGCGGGCCGCCAGCACCAACAGTCTGTTTGATTGGGTAGGTACAAAACAAGTCTGACCCAGAGCAGGGCTCCGGGTGTAAGACACCTTTCAAAGGTATATCATGGGCACATTATCCTGTGTTACATTATATTGCATTACAGTTCCTTATATTACATATTACATTGCAGTCCCTTGTATTACATTATATTACATTAGCCTCTTTTACTTCACATTGCCCTGTGTTACATTGCATTACATTCTATTGGCCTTTGTTACGTTATATCACATTATCGTGTGTTACGTTACATTATATTATCGTGTGTTACATAACATTGCGCCTCCTTGTGTTACATTATATTACATGTGTATATTATGTCGGTTACGTGCTCGGGGGATGGGGGGGGGGTTGTCTCCCCCAGCAGGAAGTGGAGGGCAGCAGGTCGGCTTCGTCTCCCCAACTCATCTTTAGGTAACACTGCTGCTGAGCTGCTACTATGTGTGCCTGGACACTTGTAGCTGCTTAGGTGTACCTGCGGCTACTTGTGGCTATTTAGGTGTACCTGCGGCTACTTGGGTGTACTTACAGGTACTTATGTGCCTGAGTATCAGTTACGTGCACCTATTTGTGCAGTAGCACATAGAATGAGGTCAGGTGGTATAACGGGAAGAGTAGACAGATAATTATTCAATTTTCTGATAAACAGAATACAATGAATGTAAACAAGACAAAATCTAGTCTTAGCAGTGTAAAAACTGAGTAATCCAAGGCACGGTCCTGGCACCTTTACTGTTTCTCATCCTCACAGAGTAATCCAAGGCACGGTCCTGGCGCCGCTGTTTCTCATTTCTCAGTATATACGTCGCTGTCATGTATTCCCCTATCCATCCTGTCCTCCAGTGCA
>NC_091354.1:13627176-13787176 GCF_038502225.1 Cherax quadricarinatus | reverse complement strand
TCTGATATTCAATCTTTCATCATCTAATCTTTTTGTTATCCGCATAACCTTACTCTTTCCTGTATTCACCTTTAATTTTCTTTTGCACACCCTACCAAATTCATCCACCAATCTCTGCAACTTCTCTTCAGAATCTCCCAAGAGCACAGTGTCATCAGCAAAGAGCAGCTGTGACAACTCCCACTTTGTGTGTGATTCTTTATCTTTTAACTCCACGCCTCTTGCCAAGACCCTCGCATTTACTTCTCTTACAACCCCATCTATAAATATATTAAACAACCACGGTGACATCACACATCCTTGTCTAAGGCCTACTTTTACTGGGAAATAATTTCCCTCTTTCCTACATACTCTAACTTGAGCCTCACTATCCTCGTAAAAACTCTTCACTGCTTTCAGTAACCTACCTCCTACACCATACACTTGCAACATCTGCCACATTGCCCCCCTATCCACCCTGTCATACGCCTTTTCCAAATCCATAAATGCCACAAAGACCTCTTTAGCCTTATCTAAATACTGTTCACTTATATGTTTCACTGTAAACACCTGGTCCACACACCCCCTACCTTTCCTAAAGCCTCCTTGTTCATCTGCTATCCTATTCTCCGTCTTACTCTTAATTCTTTCAATAATAACTCTACCATTCACTTTACCAGGTATACTCAGCAGACTTATCCCCCTATAATTTTTGCACTCTCTTTTATCCCCTTTGCCTTTATACAAAGGAACTATGCATGCTCTCTGCCAATCCCTAGGTACCTTACCCTCTTCCATACATTTATTAAATAATTGCACCAACCACTCCAAAACTATATCCCCACCTGCTTTTAACATTTCTATCTTTATCCCATCAATCCCGGCTGCCTTACCCCCTTTCATTTTACCTACTGCCTCACGAACTTCCCCCACACTCACAACTGGCTCTTCCTCACTCCTACAAGATGTTATTCCTCCTTGTCCTATACACGAAATCACAGCTTCCCTATCTTCATCAACATTTAACAATTCCTCAAAATATTCCCTCCATCTTCCCAATACCTCTAACTCTCCATTTAATAACTCTCCTCTCCTATTTTTAACTGGCAAATCCATTTGTTCTCTAGGCTTTCTTAACTTGTTAATCTCACTCCAAAACTTTTTCTTATTTTCAACAAAATTTGTTGATAACATCTCACCCACTTTCTCATTTGCTCTCTTTTTACATTGCTTCACCACTCTCTTAATCTCTCTCTTTTTCTCCATATACTCTTCCCTCCTTGCATCACTTCTACTTTGTAAAAACTTCTCATATGCCAACTTTTTCTCCCTTACTACTCTCTTTACATCATCATTCCACCAATCGCTCCTCTTCCCTCCCGCACCCACTTTCCTGTAACCACAGACTTCTGCTGAACACACTAACACTACATTTTTAAACCTACCCCATACCTCTTCGACCCCATTGCCTATGCTCTCATTAGCCCATCTATCCTCCAATAGCTGTTTATATCTTACCCTAACTGCCTCCTCTTTTAGTTTATAAACCTTCACCTCTCTCTTCCCTGATGCTTCTATTCTCCTTGTATCCCATCTACCTTTTACTCTCAGTGTAGCTACAACTAGAAAGTGATCTGATATATCTGTGGCCCCTCTATAAACATGTACATCCTGAAGTCTACTCAACAGTCTTTTATCTACCAATACATAATCCAACAAACTACTGTCATTTCGCCCTACATCATATCTTGTATACTTATTTATCCTCTTTTTCTTGAAAAAATATGTATTACCTATAACTAAACCCCTTTCTATACAAAGTTCAATCAAAGGGCTCCCATTATCATTTACACCTGGCACCCCAAACTTACCTACCACACCCTCTCTAAAAGTTTCTCCTACTTTAGCATTCATGTCCCCTACCACAATTACTCTTATTATTATTATTATTATTATTATTATTATTATTATTATTAAAAATGGTATTATGAACTGCATTTCCTTAAAGTTTGCTGTAATAATGATAGAGTTTGTCTAGTCTACTGTGCGTAGTCTCACTATGTGCACCTCTGGTGTGCTCGTAACACATCTACTGAATGTGTGCACCTGCGTGTGCACCTCTAGTGTTTCTGTAACACATCTACTGAATGTGTGCACCTCTGCAGAGGTTGTTTTGATAAGGACCTGCCTCGCATGGGCCAGTAGGCCTTCTACAGTGTTCCTCCATTCTTATGTTCTTATGACATTCCTCAGGTCACGTGCGTCACATCTCACTCTCCGCCTATTTATATAATGTCTTTCTACCTCTGTATGTTAGAAGTGATCAAGGTCCCAGGACCGAAACGTTTTCTAATAAATATGTTATAGTGTTTGCTTACGTGTCTTTCTAAACCAACTTGTCGGTATTTATTACCAAGGTTTATACCACCTCTGGTGTGTCCGTAACACATCTACTGAATGTGTGCACCTCTAGTGTGTCCGTAACACATCTACTGAATGTGTGCACCTCTAGTGTGTCCGTAACACATATACTGAATGTGTGCACCTGCGTGTGCACCTCTAGTGTGTCCGTAACACATCTGCTGAATGTGTGCACCTCTGGTGTGCCTGTAACACATCTACTGAATGTGTGCCTTTGCGTGTGCACCTCTAGTGTGTCCGTAACACATCTGCTCAAGGTGTGCACCTGCGTGTGTACCTTTAGTGTGCTAGTAACTTATCTACTCAAGGTGTGCACCTCTAGTGTTCTCGTAACACATCTACTCAAGGTGTGCACTTATAGTGTGCTCGTAACACATGTACCCGACACTCTGGTTCATTACATGTATTGGCCAACTTATCGTAAGAATATAAGAAAGAAGGAACACTGCAACAGGCCTACTGGCCCATGCGGAGCAGGTCCATGTTCCCCCCTGGATTAGTCCGATGGCCCATCTAGTCAGGTCAATTCCACTTAAGGAAAGAGCACGGCATCAGACCTAGTATCACAAGCTAGTCAGGTCCAACTCACACCCGCCCACACCCACTCATGTATTTATCTAACCTATTTTGAAAAAATACACAACGTTTTAGCCTCTATAACTGTACTCGGGAGTTTGTTCCACTCATCCACAACTCTATTACCAAACCAGTGTTTTCCTGAATCTGAATTTTTCCAACTTGAAACCATTGCTGCGAGTCCTGTCTTGGCTGGAAATTTTCAGCACGCTATTTACATCCCCTCTATTTATTCATATTTTCCATTTATACATCTCAATCATAATTCCCCTAATTCTACGCCTTTCGAGAGAGTGCAGATTCAGGGCCCTCAGTCTATCCTCATAGGGAAGATTTCTGATACATGGGATCATCTTTGTCATCCTCCTCTGTACGTTTTCCAGATCATTTATATCCATTCTGTAATACGGTGACCAGAATTGAGCAGCATAATCTAAATGAGGCCTAACCAAGGATATATAGAGTTGAAGAACAACATGAGGACTTCTATTATTTATACTTCTAGATATAAAGCCAAGAATCCTGTTAGCTTTATTGCGAACACTAATGCACTGTTGTCTTGGTTTTAGATTACTGCTAACCAGAACTCCTAAATCCTTTTCGCAATCAGTAGTATTAAGATCTACATTATTTAGTTTATATGTGGCATGGTTATTTACCTGTCCAACTTTCAGAACTTTGCATTTGTCAATATTAAACTGCATCTGCCACTTCTCCGACCATTGCATCAGTCTATTCAAATCATCCTGGAGTGCTCTGGTGTCCTCATTAGAATGAATTGGACGGCCTATTTTGGTGTCAACAGCAAATTTGCTTATGTCGCTATTTATTCCCTCATGTATGTCGTTTATGTAAATTGTGAACAACAACGGGCCCAACACTGACCCCTGAGGAACACCGCTTGTGACGTGCCCCCATTCTGATTTCTCCCCATTTATGCAAACTCTCTGTTGCCTATTTGTCAGCCATGCCTCTACCCAGGAGAAAATTTCTCCTTCTATTCGGTGTGCCTTTAAGTTTCCTCAGTAGCCTCTGATGTGGAACTCTGTCGAAAGCCTTACTGAAGTCCATATACACAATATCATATTCATTACCATGATCTGCCTCCTCAAACACCTTAATGAAAAAAGTTAGTAAATTCGTAAGACAGGAACGCCCCTTTGTAAAACCGTGTTGAGATTCATTAATCAATCTATGCCTATCAAGATGGCTACGAATTGCTTCGGCAATTATTTAATATATAAATTTTCTCACTATGGAGGTAAGGCTTATTGGTCTATAGTTCAAAGCCAAGGACCTGTCACTTGCCTTGTAAATAGGTATTACATTTGCCGTTTTCCACTTATCAGGCACTATGCCAGTTTGTAGTGATATGTTAAAAAGATTTGCCGAAGGTATGCTAAGTTTCTCTTTACATTCCTTTAACACCCTTGCAAACAGTTCATCAGGGCCTGGGGATTTGTTAGGTTTTAATTTCTCTATTTGTCTGAGGACCATGTTACTAGTTACCGCAATCGTGCATAGTTTATTATCAGGTGTGCCTTTCCCGGTTCCATCGTTTATTCTAGCGGTGAGTATTTTAATGTGCAGTTACTGCTATGTGGAAAACAGTCCTTCACAATCCTCCACAAGGAGAGGTATGAGGGCATGGTATGTGATAGTATGGGAAAGCCATTGGTTGGGGCCCCTCACGTCCAATCCCTATCTCAGGGATCGTCATGGTATCATAGTTACCCAGAGAACTCTGTTATCATCGCTCTTATCATTTTTTTTAAGACAGAGGCCGTCTCCCTTCGAGGTAGGGTGACACGAAAAGGAGGAAACACTTTTACCATCATTCATTAAATCACTGTGTTGCCAGAAACATACTGACATCACAGCTCAGATGACCCTTCGAACTGCAACATTCCTACCCCATTCCTTTAGATTGCAGACACTGTTACACATTTCTGAGATGGGAAAGGAACTTTGTGGGTACCCCTATGTTTAAACCAGCCCTTCCTTGTATTATCACTGTGGCTATACCAACCAAATTGGTGACTTTTTACCGAGTCTTAACAGTGATTATCTGACTGAGTCGTCTACTACACTCGGTGGGTCCCAGTTTATGTTTGCTCATCAAGAATTTTTATCTCCCTTATCTTTTATTTTATTTATTGCCTTTGCGATATGTTGTAATTGGTAAATTTTTATTGACTGAGGACAGTTTGACCTACTAAATCGAACCTAATATTTGCTACAAACGGAATGTGGTAAAGATATTATGGGTGATGCAGGAGATTCTTGAAGTAGACGTTGAAGAGGTGACGAGAGGCAGGGCAGGAGGTGTGGAGCACCTTGAAGCAGACGTGCAAAAAGTGACGAGAGGCAGAGCACCTTGAAGCAGACATGGAAGAAGTGACGAGAGGCAGAGCAGGAGGTGTGGAGCACCTTGAAGCAGACGTGGAAGAAGTGACGAGAGGCAGAGCACCTTGAAGCAGACATGGAAGAAGTGACGAGAGGCAGAGCAGGAGGTGTGGAGCACCTTGAAGCAGACGTGGAAGAAGTGACGAGAGGCAGAGCAGGAGGTGTGGAGCACCTTGAAGCAGACATGGATGAAGTGACGAGAGGCAGAGCAGGAGGTGTGGAGCACCTTGAAGCAGACATGGAAGAAGTGACGAGAGGCAGGGCAGGAGGTGTGGAGCACCTTGAAGCAGGCATGGAAGAAGTGACGAGAGGCAGAGCAGGAGGTGTGGACACCTTGAAGCAGACGTTGAAGAGGTGACGAGAGGCAGAGCAGGAGATGTGGAGCACCTTGAAGCAGACATGGAAGAAGTGACGAGAGGCAGAGCAGGAGGTGTGGAGCACCTTGAAGCAGACATGGAAGAAGTGACGAGAGGCAGGGCAGGAGGTGTGGAGCATCTTGAAGCAGACATGGAAGAAGTGACGAGAGGCAGGGCAGGGGGTGTGGAGCACCTTGAAGCAGACATGGAAGAAGTGACGAGAGGCAGGGCAGGAGGTGTGGAGCACCTTGAAGCAGACATGGAAGAAGTGACGAGAGGCAGAGCAGGAGGTGTGGAGCACCTTGAAGCAGACATAGAAGAAGTGACGAGAGGCAGGGCAGGAGGTGTGGAGCACCTTGAAGCAGACGTGGAAGAAGTGACGAGAGGCAGAGCAGGAGGTGTGGAGCACCTTGAAGCAGACATGGAAGAAGTGACGAGAGGCAGGGCAGGAGGTGTGGAGCACCTTGAAGCAGACATGGAAGAAGTGACGAGAGGCAGGGCAGGAGGTGTGGAGCACCTTGAAGCAGACGTGGAAGAAGTGACGAGAGGCAGAGCAGGAGGTGTGGAGCACCTTGAAGCAGACGTGGAAGAAGTGACGAGAGGCAGAGCAGGAGGTGTGGAGCACCTTGAAGCAGACGTTGAAGAGGTGACGAGAGGCAGGGCAGGAGGTGTGGAGCACCTTGAAGCAGACGTTGAAGAGGTGACGAGAGGCAGAGCAGGAGGTGTGGAGCACCTTGAAGCAGACGTTGAAGAGGTGACGAGAGGCAGGGCAGGAGGTGTGGAGCACCTTGAAGCAGACATGGAAGAAGTGACGAGAGGCAGAGCAGGAGGTGTGGAGCACCTTGAAGCAGATATGGAAGAAGTGACGAGAGGCAGGGCAGGAGGTGTGGAGCACCTTGAAGCAGACATGGAAGAAGTGACGAGAGGCAGAGCAGGAGGTGTGGACACCTTGAAGCAGACGTTGAAGAGGTGACGAGAGGCAGACCAGGAGGTGCGGAGCACCTTGAAGCAGACATGGAAGAAGTGACGAGAGCCAGAGCAGGAGGTGTGGAGGGCCTTGAAGCAGACATGGAAGAAGTGACGAGAGGCAGGGCAGGAGGTGTGGAGCACCTTGAAGCAGACATGGAAGAAGTGACGAGAGGCAGGGCAGGAGGTGTGGAGCACCTTGAAGCAGACGTTGAAGAGGTGACGAGAGTCAGGGCAGGAGGTGTGGAGCACCTTGAAGCAGACATGGAAGAAGTGACGAGAGGCAGAGCAGGAGGTGTGGAGCACCTTGAAGCAGACATGGAAGAAGTGACGAGAGGCAGGGCAGGAGGTGTGGAGCACCTTGAAGCAGACATGGAAGAAGTGACGAGAGGCAGGGCAGGGGGTGTGGAGCACCTTGAAGCAGACATGGAAGAAGTGACGAGAGGCAGGGCAGGAGGTGTGGAGCACCTTGAAGCAGACGTGGAAGAAGTGACGAGAGGCAGGGCAGGAGGTGTGGAGCACCTTGAAGCAGACGTGGAAGAAGTGACGAGAGGCAGAGCAGGAGGTGTGGAGCACCTTGAAGCAGACATGGAAGAAGTGACGAGAGGCAGGGCAGGAGGTGTGGAGCACCTTGAAGCAGACATGGAAGAAGTGACGAGAGGCAGGGCAGGAGGTGTGGAGCACCTTGAAGCAGACGTGGAAGAAGTGACGAGAGGCAGAGCAGGTGTGGAGCACCTTGAAGCAGACGTGGAAGAAGTGACGAGAGGCAGAGCAGGAGGTGTGGAGCACCTTGAAGCAGACGTGGAAGAAGTGACGAGAGGCAGAGCAGGAGGTGTGGAGCACCTTGAAGCAGACATGGAAGAAGTGACGAGAGGCAGAGCAGGAGGTGTGGAGCACCTTGAAGCAGACATGGAAGAAGTGACGAGAGGCAGAGCAGGAGGTGTGGAGCACCTTGAAGCAGACATGGAAGAAGTGACGAGAGGCAAGGCAGGAGGTGTGGAGCACCTTGAAGCAGACATGGAAGAAGTGACGAGAGGCAGAGCAGGAGGTGTGGAGCACCTTGAAGCAGACATGGAAGAAGTGACGAGAGGCAGAGCAGGAGGTGTGGAGCACCTTGAAGCAGACGTTGAATGGTGACGAGAGGCAGAGCAGGAGGTGTGGAGCACCTTGAAGTAGACGTGGAAGAAGTGACGAGAGGCAGAGCAGGAGGTGTGGAGCACCTTGAAGCAGACATGGAAGAAGTGACGAGAGGCAGAGCAGGAGGTGTGGAGCACCTTGAAGCAGACGTGGAAGAAGTGACGAGAGGCAAGGCAGGAGGTGTGGAGCACCTTGAAGCAGACATGGAAGAAGTGACGAGAGGCAGAGCAGGAGGTGTGGAGCACCTTGAAGCAGACATGGAAGAAGTGACGAGAGGCAGAGCAGGAGGTGTGGAGCACCTTGAAGCAGACGTTGAATGGTGACGAGAGGCAGAGCAGGAGGTGTGGAGCACCTTGAAGCAGACGTGGAAGAAGTGACGAGAGGCAGAGCAGGAAGTGTGGAGCACCTTGAAGCAGACATGGAAGAAGTGACGAGAGGCAGAGCAGGAGGTGTGGAGCACCTTGAAGCAGACGTGGAAGAAGTGACGAGAGGCAGAGGAGGAGGTGTGGAGCACCTTGAAGCAGACATGGAAGAAGTGACGAGAGGCAGAGCAGGAGGTGTGGAGCACCTTGAAGCAGACATGGAAGAAGTGACGAGAGGCAGAGCAGGAGGTGTGGAGCAGCTTGAAGCGGACATGGAAGAAGTGACGAGAGGCAGAGCAGGAGGTGTGGAGCACCTTGAAGCAGACATGGAAGAAGTGACGAGAGGCAGAGCAGGTGTGGAACACCTTTCATAAGTATGCAGCAAGAATTATCTTGATATTATGTCGTCAATCAAGATTAAAACGAAGAAAAGAATTATAAATTGGTATTGAAGAGGCAAGTCATGCCACAGTGAGCCATGTAGGCGCAAGACATGTGTGATGCTTCACATGACATTACGTGACGCAGGATCGCATGAAATAATTACTTGACACAGAATCACATTTATGACGTCACATAGAACATATATTCCAATTCAGCTTGAAGATTAAAAGCAAACGAGTAAGTATTAATGCAATAATGGTTGAATATATGATTACAATTAACGGTAATTTCTGGAATTATAGTAAAAGCATTATTTGAGAATAATACATAGTGTATCATGACTGGAGTAATCATGTATTCCGATCTATTTGACTGTTTGAATTAACTGAGTTACTATTTTTAGTTCATCTGGCATGTTATTCCACATTTTGTCCCTTTTATTTGCATCGAGATTCTATGAAAATTCAGGCGAGAGATATCAGAGGTATTTGTTACGATTGTGTTGTTTACGTGTTCTGTTACAGTTGTCCAAGAAGTGTCTCCAGCATTATAGTGTAGTGGTTTGAAGATGTTGAGTGAACACTAGTATGTATGACTAATACTAAGAATGTTTAGGTATTTGAATAAGGGCATGCTGTGTTAACTGTAACTTGAGTCTGTGATGGCTTCGATACCTGGCTTTTACCATGTGATGATTGCTTTGATGTGGACAACTGAGGTTGAACTCCAAGCACAAATTCCATAAGTGAAATACACCACGGAACAGGTGGGGTGCATAAGCCACTGGACTATCTGGCTACAATAAGATGGTGTATATTTATACACCATAGTTGGATGAATCTTATTGTTGCCAGTTGGCCTAAAGGCTTACGCACTGGCTTGCCATGGATTCTAATCCCACCCGTATCGTGGTTTGTTTGTAGTCGCGTTATTACAACTTCGTGAGTCCCTAGGTGAAATATGTGAGTGGGAAAGAAGGCGAGTATTAGTAGTGTTAGGTAAAAGGATTTTATTGTGGCATAAGTTGCACATGTGTTCTTTTACCTAACATATTGTCTGTAATTCTACCAATATTATTACAGTATAATAGCGTAGATTAGTTAACATTAAATGAAATATGTAAGTGAGAAAGAAATTAGTATTGTTGATTAGTTAACTTAAGTGAAATAAATGCAAATGAGAGAGAAAAATAGTATTATTAGTGTAGATTAGTTAACACAAGTGAGACATGTAAGTACCCCAAGGCACAGTCCTAGCACCATTACTGTTTGTCATCCTAAAATCATACATAAACAAGAACACTAACCACAGCTTCGTATCATCTTTGAAGACGATATCTAAATATGAAAGTTACTTCAGTTGCAGATAGAAAAATTACAAACAGTTATTGACAAAACTGCACACATTTATCAAAAAACGTTTCCCACTTGTCGAATTGAAATAACAAAGTTCAACTTTGAAAAATTTAAGCTGCTTAAGTATGTGAGGAATGACCTCAGTATACAGAATGCAGGAAGATCATAACTTAGAAGGTAAGGAGCATGTAAAGACTTCGAAATTAATGTGTTATATACATTATTTGGAAAACACTATAAGTGCAGCAAAGGCCAAAGAAAGATGAGATTGGATTATGAATATCTAAAAACAAGAGAAATCAACGCCTGTGATGGCAATTTGACATATAACTTGTGCTCTCACGACTTGAGTGTTATTTTGTGCTCATATGGAAGATACTTGAGTGCCGGGCCCCCTGACTTGTACACTGCTGTAAGAACTTACTGGAGAAAAAACTATGGAAGAAAATGTTGAAGAAATCGAATGAAGAGCAAAGAATGCCTGCGTACAGTTAGAGAACACTGTGTCCAGATCTATGGTCCAAGATTCTTCAAGTTGCCAGCAAACCGAAATATTGCCAGAACGAAGGTAGAAGTTTTCAAGAAACTACACAGCTTCCTTCTATAAGTGCTGATCAGATAGGTTGTGAAAGCTATGTGATCCGGCAGGGTAGTAGTTCAGACAGCCTAGTTAACCAGGTGGTCAGTAGAGAAGCCTGGTGTGTCACCAGGTATCAACATTTAATAAATGGGTTAGAAAACCGACAAGTTGAAGAATGAGACACTTATGCAACATATGACATAAGTGTCTCATTCTTCATCAACATGTAAACATGAGGTAAATCACCCACACCCAAACATAAGGTAAATCACCTACCTACACCCAAACATGAGGTAAATCACCCACACCCAAACATGAGGTAAATCACCCACACCCAAACATGAGGGAAATCATCCTCTCACACCAGTCACACTATGGTACCATCACTGCACTCGTTACAGCTACGCCAGATGGGGGGCCTGATGGCTTCAGCCCGTTGTTGAACATAAAATTTTCGCCGTGGGGCGCTGTCACAGAACAGCTGAATTATATCGACAGTCTCCTTCGAGATCCTCATCGGGTCGTCTTAAGATTAAGACCCGTGTCAGGACGCAGTTCCTGATGAATCAGTCAGGTAAAATCAAGCTTACTCTGATACTCCACTTGACACAACGACGGTTCACCGCGCCCTTGTTATACGGCTGCCTCCGCCATAGGGCTGTAAACGGTACATCACTTGTACCAACTCTGACCATCCTTCAGAAGCCACTGCCGAGTCACCACATGGATATGACCCGGGCCAGGACCCGTCCTGGCAAACCTGTTATATGAATATGAACGCTTTGATGAAGACAGTCGTGACGTTTCCTTTAATAAATGTCTTGAACTGTACACAAGTGTCCTCTTCCACAGTTTGTCGGTATCACCATACCATTTACAACTTTCAATAATAAAAGCGTTAGGGTTTTACATATTTATTCTTGCGATTTCTGTACATTCGTTATATAGGTTTAATTGATTAGATCATCGTTAATGCATAATAAACGTCTTGGTAAGGACGGCCAATGGAACAGCAGATAGTATGTTGAAAATCCCCCTAGAGCTATCAAGTCTTGTATGCCGTGTGGTGACATAAGTTGACAATTACAGTCTTGGAAGGGAAGAAACGTAAGGATAAGCGTTATCTCTGTACACGCTGTTTAATTACATTAACTCCAGTCTGAAGGACTGATTACCTCAAACTCCTGACTTTCAACCATTCTTGTATTGGACTGATGAAGCCACTATGTGGCGAACCAAGTGCTGCACATGTGTGTTGCGTGTGTGTAGATAAATAGTTCAGAGAACCATTTATCTACACACACGCTGTGTGTGTGTGTTTTGAGTTTTGAGACTATGACCGCGGGTTCAATCCCGGCCGGGAGTATGGTTTCATCTAGCAGATAGGTTGACGTGAATGGCACATTAAGCGAATCTTTACATATTTACCTTACAGATAGTTTTGCAGACTATTATCCAATAGCTGCAATAATAACGCTAGCTTTGGTGCTAAGTTTTGTAGATTTAACATAAGTTACCACCCAAAAAATTCAGTGATTTATTTTTACTGGGGTTCTTATGAAGACCTGAAGTGGAAATTACAGTGGTTGACTTTCTTGTGTTATCCTGGGTTAATAGTCCTCCAGGGTAATAATCCGAATAGTCTTTTTATAATCTGAAGAAAGTCTGTTTTCTGAACTCGGACCTCTCGAGTTCCTTGATGACGGTGAGGGGGGGCTCTTGATCCAGGGAACTGGGCTTAGCTTGGCGCTATGTGACAGCTACAAGTTCAGCGCTTCCGCATCACTTTGACTTTTTTGGGGGTCTATCCTAAGTAATTTACACTATGTATCATAATTGCACTTATGTATACGTGTGCCTTAAAAAACTTACTAAAGTGAAAATGCAGGAGGAGGAGGAGGAGGAGGAAGTTGGAGGGGGGGGGGGGGCTACCTTGCACACGTCTTCCCATGCTTCTCCAACGACGGGTGGTATCGTTTTCTTTTTCTCCCTCACCATTAACTAAACTATTTCTTCTGTTTATATACTCAGGATTATATCATGTAAGAAATTTTCTTGTAATTTAATTGATTCAGTAGAGTTGTAATGTTTTAACTTTATTGTTTGAAATTGGTAATATATTACTTGTGTAATTCCCATCTATTGTATGTACCACATCTACACAACACTTGTGAATCACCTGTGTACCACACCTATATATCTGGGAGGAGAAAAACTCTTGAACTCATCAAAGGTATATCAAAGGTAAAAGTGTTTGGTAGCTCCCTGTTTTCTTCAGTGTTTGGTAGCTCCCTGTTTTCTTGAGTGCTTGGCGGGTCTGTTTTATCGAGTGTTTGGTGGGTCCCTGTTTTCTTGAGTGCTTGGTGGGTCCCTGTTTTCTTGAGTGCTTGGTGGGTCCCTGTTTTCTTGAGTGCTTGGTGGGTCCCTGTTTTCTTGAGTGCTTGGTGGGTCCCTGTTTTCTTGAGTGTTTGGTGGGTCCCTGTTTTCTTGAGTGTTTGGTAGGTCCCTGTTTTCTCGAGTGCTTAGTAGATCCCAGTTTTCTTGAGTTCTTGGTAGATTTCAGTTTTCTTAAGTGTATGGCTAAGTCCCTGTTTTCTAATCTCGCGCCAAAACTTTTTATCGTATGTGTTTGTGTGTATGTTTCAGGCAGCCGACGCAGCTGAGCGTGGTTTGGCTACGTCGCACACGTCGTGTGGTGCAGGAGGCTCCGGCGTGGGAGCCATCCATGAGGAACCCACTGGAGGGGCTGTGTGTGTGGGCTGTACCAGCCAACATTGCCATCACCGTCACGCTCTTCAGGGACAACCGTACCAACGACTTCGAGGACAAGGAATGGACCTTCGTCGTCGAGGATGTGAGTAGTGTTTAGATCATGTTGAGAGAGAGAGAGAGCATAGGAGGGATGTGGGTGGCCTTACTGTTATGTACAAGGCCAATATTGTCAAAGTACCACACTTGGATCCACTTCGAGGACAGCGTGAAACAAGCTTTTATGCCACAAGACGGGCAGAAAGCAGCAACTTCACTCTGGCTGTACCCTTCTCCAGAACATCACTCCGTCTGAGATCATATATACCCAGGATGACTCGAGTATGGAACACATTCGTACAGCATAATGATGTCAACGAGATAAAGTCAGTTGATCAAATGAAAATGCTGGCCCACAGATGGCTCCAACTTCATCCTGCTCCCTACTTGTATGTCTCATAACAATAAAAATGCTTTCAAATGAGCTGATGTAGGTAACAGCTCTTAGCTTGCCAATGAAGTTAGGAATCCTTAACCTGTAAATAGCTTGTCAATAAAGCTAGGGATCCTTAACCTTGTCAAACCCTGTGTAAAGAGAGAGAGAGAGAGAGAGAGAGAGAGAGAGAGAGAGAGAGAGAGAGAGAGAGAGAGAGAGAGAGAGAGAGAGAGAGAGAGAGAGTGGTGAAGGGTGGCGATTATTAATGCTAGCCGCACATAGTCCATCGTATGCACGACAGCTCTGATGAGCAGAAATTAATTTGAGCAACTTATCAATTTCCTTCTTGAAGACGTCTAGTGGCCTGGTGGTAATTTCTCTTCAGTTTGAAAGGAAGGTGTTTAAGACTCTTAGTTCCCACTTATTGAGTTATCTCCACATACACTTTTTATCGGGAGTACTTTACACCGTCTGCCAAGCCTCTGGCTTTCATAGAAAGTAATTTTGGTGAGCAGATTAAGGACCAATCCCTTCAGAGATTCCAATGTGTAAATTTTGATGTACATCTTCTCTTTCAAGTTCCAGGGAGTACATTTTGAGGGATGTCACAATAATTTAGGTGCTTGACAATTTATACGGGCACTTTCGCCTGCCTTATAAGTGGCCGTTAGTGTATAGCATTTTGTCAAGAGCGAACAAGTGACTTAGAATATCACCATTAGCTTGACATTTCTGTTATGAAGGTTCTAGTTATCCAGCCTATCATTTTCCTTGTGGATGTAACAATTTATCTTTGAATGTGTGATCTGACATTACGTATTACTTTTAAGTCCCTCGCATTAATATTGTGCTCTACTGAGTGTTTTGCGTCTGTTTTATGGTTCATTCTTTAGTATCATACACATCTATTTTTTTCAGTTAACTTAAAACGATATGCTCTATATTATACATATATAGGCTTTTCACCAGTTAAGACACGACGATGTTATCGGCATTATACAAGTCTGCGTTATTTTTCAGCTAAACTATAACGCCATGATCAATTTTTTTTATATAAATAATAATAATATAATAATAATAATAATAATAATAATAATAATCTTTAAGTACATGATACAGTCATATGGAGTGGTCAGGAAGTCGAACAGTCTGGCGAGTGATGTAGTGGAGGCAGGAACCATACATAGCTTTAAGATGAGGTATGATTAAGCTCATGGAGCAGGGAGAGAGAGGACTTAGTAGCGTTCAGTGAAGAGGCGGGGCCAGGAGCTGAGTCTCGACCCCTGCAACTACAATTAGGTGAGTACAATGTGGTGAGTACAGACCTAGCAGGCATCAGTGACTTACTATATAGAAAGCCACTGGTTATGTAGAGCATTTCGGGCAAATTAGGTTTTGTCCCCAGGATGCGGCCCACACCAGTTGGCTAACATCCAGGTTCCTATTTACTGCTAGATGAACTGGGACATCAGGTTGCCTTAAGGAAACAACCCCAGATGTTGCCACCCGTACTGGGGATCGAACCACGGACCTCAGTGTGTACATATACAGATATATATGATGCGTGAGCTGATGGGTACCCCTCATTCCTACTGACGAGCCTGGCCCATGGCCGGGCTTGGAGAGTAGATAACTCTCGAAACTCTTCAAAGGTAACTTTAGTAGCGTCTTGGGGCAATTTACCTAGGTTGGTTATGAGAAAGGAAGGGTAGTGGTCTGTGGTGTTGTCTGTGATTATGCCTGATTTTAAAGGGGATATGGTGTTAGTCCAGATGTGGTCTAATAAGGAGATACAAGTCTCAGAGAATCTTCTAGGTTTTGTTATTGTTGATAGCAACAGGCAGTTACTCATAGTGTTTGTGAATTCAGTTACTTGTGAGTCCTGGTCATGTGGTAGATTTATGTTGAAATCTCCTGTAAGCAGCAAGTGGTCTTTGTTCATATGTGCATCAGTTATTGTGTTTCCTAATTTTTCACTAAAATGGTAAATGCTTGACTGTGGTACTCTGTAGACGTTTATCACTGTGAGGGATTTTTGCAGGTCTTTTGATTTAAATTTAGCTATAATATGTTCTCCATGTTCATCCCTTGTGCAAGACCACAACACAAGACACAGATCTCTTTTTGATATACCTCGTGTCCTTATCACACTGTGTAAAAACTCTATGCACATAAAGGGCCCTAAAATATGGAATTCATTACTAGAAGATATTAAAGTAACCCAGTCTGAAAATCAGTTTAAGACTCTTCTCAAAAGCCACTTAATCACCCTAGACTAAACTCTAAATACTCAGTACACACATACTCACTTATGTACTCCCACATCATAACTTCAACAATCACTTTGAACCTTTTATCCTTTGTTGACAGGAATATAATTAAACCATTGTGTACCTGAGCAAGAATTCGTTTCGTTTAGGACAGTGATTCTCAAAGTGGGCGGTTGTAAGATCCAGGGGTGGGGGCGTTGAGGAAAAAGGGGGCGGTAGGGAGGGGTGACAGGGTGGCATCGGAACCAAGGGAACGTCACGAATACTTAAGTAACACAAATGCTTGACAAAGAGTAAAATTAACATAGAGTTATACACGAAAGTAGTATTATTTTATTTTGTGCACACCTGAATGAGCTGCATAGAATGTCTGACAGATTTCAGAATTTTTTTTTTTTTTTGCTTAAAATGCCAGACTGGATGATCAGTTCATTCCTAGATATCAGCACCGAGGAAACAGGATTAGTGGAGGAAGAACTGATTTCACTCCAAAATGACATCGACCTGAGACTAAAGTTCAGAAAAACATCAATATTTTTAGTTACCAAAAAAAAAAAAAGTTGCTGACCGCTACTCTGCAGTGTGGAACAAAGTCAAATGTACTTTATTGCCTTTCCAATATCATATTTAATAGATCTAAGTTTACTTTTCAAGCAAAGAAACGGACTGAAAATTAGTGAACGCGGGGATCTTAGTGCCTTCAAGCATGATGTTGAGAGACTGATGTTCCTGCATCAAGCACATCCGTCTTATTAAAACTGTGAAGACAATGTAGTTACAGAGGAGATGTAACTTTACCCTTTCATATTGTTAAATAAATTGGCTTACTAAGTTAATTTTTTAGTTGTAAAATAAATACGCATGTTTATAGTATTAGGTTGCTGTTTTGAATTTGCAGTAAACTCAAAGAAAGAGTTGTGTTACCATTTTATCAAAGGCACTTGTATAGGTGTGTTGGTATGTGTGTGTGGGGGGGGGGAAGGGGACGCTAGGGATGTGGCCTGGTAGCCAAGGAGGCGGCAGCCTGAAAAAGTTTTGGAACTACTGGTTTAGGACATTATATACAGCTCCATCTTAGAATATGCAGCGCCAGCATAGTGCCCCCACCTGATCAAACATATAAAAAACTTGGGAAGATTCAGTGGCTCGCCACAAGATTGGTGCCAGAGCTGAGAAGGATGCACTACGTGGAGATTTGAAGCACTCAACCTAACAGTACAAGAGAGGCGAACCAGAGGGGACAGACTCGTAATGAGATCATAAAAAAACACTTGGAGGATTAGATAGAGTGGATGGAGGCATTTATTGGAGACGCGAAGAGAAGGAACCAGGGACACAGATGACAGCAGAATATGCAGATGAACCATAGGGACGTTAGGGAATACGTTTTCAAAATTAGTACGCATATGGAGTGCAGTAGAAGGGCAAATACTGTACATAGTTTCATGAGTAGATATGTTCGGGTCCTGGAGGCGAAGGATTTAGTAAATCCTGTCGATGTTAAGGGTTGAGGCACAACGAGGTAAATACATATACATGCATACACATACACGTATACACAATTAGGTAAGTACATATACTTAAGTAATTATATAAATGAGTTATTTAGAAATGCCCGAAATGCTCAGGCATGTTAGTGGCTTTCTTTGTACTTAACAATATAACATGTAAGCCACACATTGTAAACTATGCAAAGAAATAAAAAAAATATTTAATTTAGAGGGTGATGATGTAGGGCTCTGCTCGTCGTTACATCATAGTTCTGAATTAACAACATTGGTTTACACATACCTAGACAGTTATCAAGATAAATGCAGCGGTCTTAGCTTGAATTTGACTAGTGGTACTTTTTTCCTGCAGTGGCAGTATTACCAAGAACCATTGAGACTAACGTGGTTTAGTCATCACACTCACACTTTAAAAATTGTCGAAAAGCTTCGAGATGAGTTTATCCAACAGGAATTATAGAAAACGATTTTTTTTCATTTTACAGAGAACGGTGCCTATGTATACTTACTGATTTGTACATTACCTTAGAACAGTGTTTCGCAAACCTTTCTTATCACCACCCTAGATACAATCTCTTCCCTACCTGACGACCCGAAGGGCCGGTATTAACTAAGTTTATTTACCTATAATTACATAAATAAGTACCTAGGTGTTAATCGACTGATGTAGGTCGCATCCTGGGGACAAAATTTACCTAATTAAAAAAAAAAAACAAGTGGCCCAGTGGCTTACGCACTGGCCTGGAGTTTTACGACTCGCTTACCCTGAGTTTAAATCCCAACCGTACCGTGGTTTGTAATCGTGTCTCCCCTCAAGGAAGGTTCCTTGATGTTGGTGAGGGGCTCTTGATTTAGGGAATTGGATCTGTGCTCCAGTTCCCCGAATTAAGCCTGAATGCCTTCCACATCCCCCCCCAGGCGCTGTATAATCCTCCGGGTTTAGCGCTTCCCCCTTGATTATAATAATAATAATGTAATCGTGTCATTACGATTTCGTGAGTCAGTTACCTAATTTGCCCGAAATACTATACATAACCAGGGGCTTTCTATATAGTGTGTGAGTGATGTCAGCTAGTTCTGTGCACTGTACAGCTGTATAGCCCTTGTGGCTTAGCGCTTCTTTTTGATTATAATAATAATAATGTAGAAATAAAGATTATTATTAATTTTACTAACACGTGTAAATTACCTAGGATAACCCCCAAAAATCAAAGCGAGTTATTTACATTGGCGCAGCTAAAACATTGAATTTCAGCAAACTTTTTTAATAATGTAAAATGTAAAATAAAACTTTTCAAAAGGAAGTTGAGTTTTTTGAGCTTGGATTTTATTGATAAATTTTAACTAAGATGATAATGATGAGTTTGTTGAGATTATTAAGCTAGATAGTGACTCAGGATAACCCAGTAAAGCCACTGTCGTTACACTCTCATTACACTGTTTAACTAATTTCCATTGGGATCCTTATTTTTCTCTTCTGTAGGATGGAGAAAATTGCTAGCGCACTCAGCTCACACACACTGATGTCTGGGTTCGATCACTGGTACGGGTGAACAGGGACAGCAGGTGTCTTAAGGAAACACGTCCTAACGTGTTTCTTCAAGCCACCTGCTGTCCCTGTTCACCTGGGTGTTAGTCAACTAGTGTGTATCGCATACTAGGAACAGAATTGTCCTAATTTGCCCAAAATACTCTGCATAACAAGTGGCTTTCTATATATTAGTGTGTCACTAATGTCAGCTAGGTCTGCATACCTTGTACTTGCAGAAATAAAGATTGTTGTATTGTTACTAATCTTCTAACACCGAATTACCTACTTACTGCTAGGTCAGCAAGGGCACTAGATGTAAGGAAACATACTCAAGTGTTTTCCAGTCGTGCTGGGAATCAAACCTCAGGTCCCCTAATGTGAGAGCTGAGGGCACTACCAAGCCATGAGCCCTACTGAATTTCAGCAACTTTTCAAAAAACTTGATTTTTCATGAAAATGCGCCTGTATTAAGGTAGATAAAAAGAGACAAAAAGTGACGTTTTCCAGCAATAATTATGATTTAATCGTGGAAGGTACTTAAGGGCTTAATCTTAAATCTCCACACTGCCATAACAACATATTGGCACGAGAGATGTGGCAGAAATTATATAATAAACTCGGTGAAAAGCGGAGACGTCGTGGGCACAATAATAAAAAATACTGTATAAAAACCGTGGTCATAGACCACGGTTTTTATAAAATATCAGAAACACTCCCAGTACACTGCCAGAAACAAGTGTAGAATTATTCCAGGGGAAATCGGAGATGTACCACCGCCAAGTGGCGAATCAACCAGGCTATGATGGATATGTGGACCAGTGGGTAGCTAGCAGCAACAGCCTGGTTGACCAGGTAAACGCCAGACAAGCCTGGCCCAGGACCGGGCTGCGGGAGTAGAAAAGGTTTATTTTTTCATTTTATGGGCGATAGATTAGATTTTGCCGCTGAAGTGGCTAGTTTATTATGCAGCGCCATATCCGTCATTTGTGTCTACTAAACTTCCAGAAGTACTTGTAACCAAGTCTAACCCTGGCTACTGCAACATTGGCCGGTCTATTCATATTGCAGGTTGCTCCATAAAGGTACTTATCTACGTTCATGTTATCATAGTGGGTGATAGATCTATCTACTCAGGCTTCTAACTACATACCTGCAGCGTTCAGGTTCATTATTTATCCCTATCCTAATATTATTCCTAATGATACACTGGCATACTAAAGTTATATTCTACATTTTTCTTCAGGGTACTTTCTTTGACTAATATATTAACTTTATCATGGAGGAGTAATTCACTGTGTGATAGAAGCCATAAATATTGTATATTGAATTATTTTTTCCGCATTTTTTTTATTTATATCTGGCTTCTCCAATGAGCTTGTTGTTCTAGTTATTATTTGAGTCAAAAGCTTCCAGTGGTAACAGTAATAATAAAAGAGTCACGCTCGGTGTCATTAGTTAACTTCAGGTGCTGTTAGGATGGTAAACAATCAAGTACAGACGCTCAGTTGTTAATTTCTATGACTTACTCAACATAGTTCCTGTTATTCTTGTGTGGAGAGATAGCAACAAGAACAGGTGCAGCCTCCTAGTGGACTGCTTACATCCATCATTGTATACAATTTGTAATATATTATTACTATCAGTTAAGCCAGAAATTTCTTCTCGAACAATTGCCTTTACAAGTGACTCACGAAATCGTAATGACACGCGACGAGCTTGAGACTCTCTGACCGCAGGTTCAATCCCGGCCGGGGTATGGTTTGTTTGCAATCGTGTCATTACGATTTCGTGAGTCATGTTGACGGCAGTGAAGGGACTTGAGCTAGAGTTGTCACGGCCACGCTAGCTGGAGATTCGTCTGTAAAAACTTGCATTTGTGGTCACAGAGGTGCCTGTGTTAACCTTCCTATGGTGTAGAAATATACCTAGTTGGATGAATCTTATTGTGGCTAGCTGGTCCAGTGGCTAACGCGACGGGCTGGAGTTTTGAGACTCTCTGACCGCGGGTTCAATCCCGGCTGGGGTATGGTTTGCCTTTGCAAGTAATTTAAGGAAGGGATTACTAGTGATGATTTTCTTGGGGGGGGGGGAGGGAGGGGCTTGCTGGTATGTAATATTAAATGAACACAACTTCCATGAAGGGTGAAATTTCCTTGTTCTCTACAGTGATACAGTTCGTGCAATTTATAAAATATAATATAAATGCATGTTTTCACAACCTATTTAGATTTATGTTTATTTCTACGTATGTATTTAGTAAGATTTGTAGCGACTGGTTCATTTCTGAAAATTTTGATACCAAATGTTGTTCTTAGTAAAGCTCTTCTGTTTTTTTTATTTATATTAATAAATAGAGAACAATGGAAATTATGCTGCAACCTGTCCTCTGAGCTCCCATAAAAACCTATGTGGATTGTCAGGTGGGAAAATTATCATCTAGAACTACTGCTTCACCAGTTTCTCCATCTCTTGGTCAGTTTCCGTTTTCTTTGAAGTTTTCTTTAGGTTTTCTCCCAGGTTTCAGGCAGTAAGTAAGTTTATTCAGGTATACACAAATACAGTTACATAGAATTATCATACATAGCAGCATATGTGTAGAGAACCTGGGATAACCCAAAAAAGTCAGAGTGACTTATTTCCATTGGGCAAGAGCTGCAGTCTTGTCTTATGTGAATGTAATTGCATAATGCTTCAGTTCTTTATACTGACACCTTAAAAAAGAAGCACTTCTTGATGTGATGTATTTTCGTGAGATTTATCTCATAGTGAGATGCCGCAGATCATCCAGCATTGTTTTATTGTGATATACTTATAGGCGGACGGAGAGAGGGGGGGAGAGAGGGGGGAGAGAGGGGGGGGGAGAGGGGGGAGAGAGGGGAGAGAGGGGGGAGAGAGGGGGGAGAGAGGGGGGAGAGGGAGAGAGAGGGAGAAGAGAGGGAGAAGAGAGGGGGAAGAGAGGGAAGAGAGAGGGAGAGAGGGGGGAGAGAGAGGGGAGAAGAGAGGGGAGAAGAGAGGGGGGAAGAGAGGGGGGAAGAGAGGGGGAGAAGAGAGGAGGGAGAGAGAGGAGGGAGAGAGAGGAGGGAGAGAGAGGAGGGAGAGAGAGGAGGGAGAGAGAGGAGGGAGAGAGAGGAGGGAGAGAGAGGAGAGAGAGAGGAGAGAGAGAGGAGAGAGAGAGGAGAGAGAGAGGAGAGAGAGGGAGAGAGAGAGAGAGAGAGAGAGAGAGAGAGAGAGAGAGAGAGAGAGAGAGAGAGAGGAAGGAAGGAAGGAAGGGAGTTAGGTTGAAGAAGGGATAGATATTAGGGTGGGATCATAGAGAGGCAACAGTAACATTTGGGTGGGATCATAGAGAGGCAACAGTAACATTAGGGTGGGATCATAGAGAGGCAACAGTAACATTAGGGTGGGATCATAGAGAGGCAACAGTAACATTAGGGTGGGATCATAGAGAGGCAACAGTAACATTAGGGTGGGATCATAGAGAGGCAACAGTAACATTAGGGTGGGATCATAGAGAGGCAACAGTAACATTAGGGTGGGATCATAGAGAGGCAACAGTAACATTAGGGTGGGATCATAGAGAGGCAACAGTAACATTAGGGTGGGATCATAGAGAGGCAGCAGTAACATTAGGGTGGGATCATAGGGAGGAAGCAGTAACATTAGGGTGGGATCATAGAGAGGAAGCAGTAACATTAGGGTGGGATCATAGAGAGGCAGCAGTAACATTAGGGTGGGATCATAGGGAGGAAGCAGTAACATTAGGGTGGGATCATAGAGAGGCAGCAGTAACATTAGGGTGGGATCATAGAGAGGCAACAGTAACATTAGGGTGGGATCATAGGGAGGAAGCAGTAACATTAGGGTGGGATCATAGAGAGGCAGCAGTAACATTAGGGTGGGATCATAGAGAGGCAGCAGTAACATTAGGGTGGGATCATAGAGAGGCAGCAGTAACATTAGGGTGGGATCATAGAGAGGCAGCAGTAACATTAGGGTGGGATCATAGAGAGGCAGCAGTAACATGAGTGTTTTGTGTACAGGTGTCGTCGACGGGTAAGCGGCGTCAAGTAGCAACAGCGCAGATCAACATGAAGCAGTACGCTGGGTTTAGCGCTCAGCACGACGTCAAGGTGAAACTACGTCCCCTCAGCAAGAAGGTGGTCTCAGCCTCCCTCGACCTCACCCTCTCCTGCCTCTTTCTCCGGGAGGGCAAAGCCACGTGAGTACCACTTCATTTATCTCACTTCACAAGGTAACATTTTTTATCTGCACTCAACCGGTCCTCGACAGATATTGCGTCACAGATGAAATGACAGTCAAATGGGTGACTGTTGAAGACGCCTTGGACAGATGAATTATGAATGATTTGTTCAGGCTACGTGCAGTGGCTGCCCGTTTTCAATTCGTATCGTAAACATTTTTATCCCCTTCTATTTTATATTTATATTTTTTCTATTTTCTATTTATGTATATTTTTTTTATGGATGGAGGACAACTTAACTTAGCCTAGCCTCACCTAACTTAAAATGTGCTGCAATCCATATGTGATAAATTTACTTAAGTTCTCTGAGGATGGATTCCTGTACTTTGTTTACAATCAATAAATGACACCATAATATGGTTTATGTAAATTATTAATTATCATCGTTAATCAGGAGATTACAGATTACGAATCGGCCGTATCCCACCGAGGCCGGGTGACCCAAAAAGAAAAACGGAAGTTTTTCTTCTTTACATTTAGTTTATACAGGAGAAGGGGTTACTAGCCCCTTGCTCCCGGCATTTTAGTCGCCTCTTTCGACACACATGACTTACGGAGGAAGAATTCTTTTCCACTTCCCTATGGATATGTGTGTGTGTGTGTGTGTGTGTGTGTGTGTGTGTGTGTGTGTGTGTGTGTGTGTGTGTGTGTGTGTATCGTGCCGAATAGGTAAAACGTGCGAGTTTGGCTTAAATAAGGCAAGTGAAAATTTGTGTATGCAATAATTTCGCAGAAATTTTTCTGAACCTAACGAAAAAAATATATTTCATTGTGTTTTTATTATTAAATTATTGTAAACCTATATAAAATATGTTTAGTTGGATTAGGCTAAATTAAATTGCGCTTGTTATAATAAGGTTAGGTAAGTTTCCTAAGGTTCTTTTGGCACAAAATCATTAATTTTTATAATAACATTAATTAAAATATATATATTTAAATGTATAAGAGAAAAATGTTAGAAAGGACTTAATTTTAAATGAGTTCTTGCTAATTGACCAATTTTATCTATTTGGCAGAACATATATATGCTTAATAATATGTATGCTTAACAACATTTATATGCTTAACGATATATATATGCTTAACAACATTTACATGCTTAACGACATATATATGCTTAACAATATGTATGGTTAACGACATGTATGTGTATGCTTAACAATTTGCAAAGAGGCGAAATTATTTACAAACATTATCCCTCAGTCCACAGCAGGGTTCGAACCTGTAAACTCGGCATCAGAGTACACAGTACTTTATCCACACAGCCAGACTCCAGGAATATCACTAATTAACAAAGAACCAGTATCATTACGCTGTAATGAGCTGGAATCAGTGGAATATAAATTAACCGTGTATGGGTAACGCGTGACTTTGCCAGATTTGGCTAACAAGTTAAAGAATTAGTAATATTGTTCTTAAGAGCTTATTGTATGTGTCATGCTAGTTATTTAGATGATAAATATGTAAAACTTGTAGTATTCTCGGAGATCTACTTTACCCACTTTGGGTTATCTCACAAGATCATTTCACTGTCAGAAAATATTTTTACAAAGTTCAGATTCTCACATATTTGAAGATTATATTAAATGGTTGTTGCTACCTTATGAGAACCATAACGACATAAGATTAGTCATTGTGAGACTATTATAGCAGTATTGAAAGTAATAAAAATGAAAAAATCAAATGAGAAAGTTGGCAAGGGTGTGTATTTGCTCCCATGCAAGCAATGTCCGTAGCAAGCATAAGTGGTATAAGCAAGAAGTTTGAAGAAGTGTAGGCATGAACACAAAAGGGGATGTTAGAATTTGAAATACTGGGAATGCTGTATTCTATCGTGTCTATGATTAATTTTTTGTTCTATTCACTGCTGAGAGATCGGGCAAGAAACAAGCAGGCAACAGGCATTTCACCTCTAAATCATCACAGTAAGACACAGGAAGTCGCTCTTTGGGTCTTTGGTTTTATGAATGAGCTTGAAACTCAATTCTTTGAGCAAACTTCGTGCACTATTTTCCCCCCCCAGGGTCAAGGGTTTTCATTCCAGTTGGGACAAAGTTATACCGGTGGGCCATGTCCCTCCACTTGTTAAACCTGTGTTATTTCCTTCGCTTAGCAGCGCTATCTTGCTGAGCAACACTAAATCAGAGGTAGGAATGTGTGTGTAATTCATAGCAGGCGGGAGAAGCTTGAAATCTTGAAACATTTATTGAAGCTCATAATTAAGGTTTCGGTGACAAATCAATCACCATCATTACGATACATTTCTGGAATATGACATAACAATGAACAAATCATTACAAGACGTTAGAAATACAATAAAGCGTTGACAAAATATGAGAAATTTGTAATGAATTAAATTAACTAACCAAGCAAAATAGAAGGTAACATGCGTACTGTATATTTCGACCTCACATTGAGGCTCTCTTCACCACATTTTTTAAGTGTTGGTGTTAATAGCATATTAATTACAGTGAGTTAATCCTGGTACGAGTCTCTCTCTCATATGATGAGCCGTTCACCAGACGAGCCCGGCTCAAGGCCGGGCTCTGGGAGTAGAGAAACTCTCGGAACTTAGTGGTGCCGGTATTTTGGAATGGGCTCGGCAATAGATGATTGATGTCCTTATAGCATCGACGTCTGCTGATTTATCAGTACTGGATTCAGTGATCTGAGTGTACAAGCTGGTGTTTGTATATTCTTTGTCAAGAATCTGTCATGATACTGGTCTTAGATGATGGCATCCAGTGGCTACCTGGAGGATGTTCCCGGGGTCAACGCCTCCGCTGCCCAGTCCTTGACCAGGCCTCTTGGGATCAGGGCCTGATCAACCAAAATGTTATTGCTGGCCATACAGTCCAACGTACGAACCATAGCCCAGCTTGTCCGTTACTGACTTTAGATACCTGTCCAACTCCCTCTTGAATGCAGAATGTCGATGATGAAGTGGGATCCAGTCTAAGAAGTGAAACACCTGATCTGCATAGGATGCGGAAACAGGTTCGGTCCAGGTGTCAAGTCAGGTTCAAGAACTAGGTCAAGCATAGGATCTTGTACCTTTATGGCAAAACTAGTTGCAGCATCAGGTTTCCACTGCCCTTGTGAAATGTTAATGTTGGGTCATGATGTAATGACAGGCGACTTGAGGATTTTGCGTTTATATACGTAATTATTTTTTGTGTTCAAGATAGGCAACTTCCCATTTAATATGATGGTTATGATTCTTAATGTGTAGCAAAACGGCTGAACTGTTTTGAGAATATCTACGATATCTCTTGCATTCATTAACTCAAGTTAATGCTTTTCTACCTGTTTGTTCTTTGTATGGTTAGCTAGAGATCTAGCAGTAGACTTCATCTACACCACCACCTGCCGCAGCTGGGTCTGCTGCTTCTCAGTTGGTACCAGAGAGTGAAAGCCTCGTTTAAACTTTGTGTCCTGAGCCATTTATGTGTCGCCACTCTGAGCAGACGACAAATTGCAAAGATCTCTGAGATGATTTGTCACAGTGAGATGGACTAAGTTTTTGTGTGCATTATTCCCTAGCATCCTCTCAGTGGAACTCTCCTTCACACAGAAATTTCCCCTAAAATTTCCCCTCTTTCCCAGGAACATTTTTTTCCTAACCCTTCTACTACATCTTTTAAGGTTTTTATTTACATTTATATGAAACGATAAACACGTTTGGGTTATTTAGTGCAGAGAGTGTGACGTTCAATCCTCCAACCTTTAATAGAGAGTCAGACTCGATTTTAAAAGGCAGGCATTCCCTGCTCTGGTTCCTAAAGATTCAGGAAGCGTTTCAAAACTTCTTGAATCTTCCATGGTTCCTCAGGATCCAGGAAGCCTTACAGATCTTCCTGAGCCTTAGGACTCCCCCAAGACCATCACCTGGGGACCATCCTGGACCTCCTTACTCCCCAGGACCTTTCCCTGGGGACCATCCTGGACCTCCCCCACCTCTCAAGACTTCTCCCTGGGGATAATCTAGGACTTCCCCGCGCCATACAGGGCTTCCTGGGGACCATCACCTAAGACCTCCACACCCCTCCACACCATCTAGGACCTCCCAGCCCCTCTGGACTTCTCTAGAACTTTCACACTCCTCAAAGCCATTGGCTGGGGACCACCTAGAACCTCCCTTCCCCGCATGACTCCCTTAAAACCAAGTAGGACCTCCCCCGCCTGTCAGGGCTTCCTGGAGATCAAGTAGGACCTCCCCCTCCCCTCAGGGCTTCCTGGGGATCATCCCTTAGGATCTTCCAAGGTCCTTTCCTCAGGCATCCCTCTCAACACCCCTCCATGGGACTCCTCTCCACCCAGGACATTCTCCAGTGTCAGCCTCGTGTGTTCCAGGGGGTAAAAATGTCACTGTGTCCAATTGTGTGGCGGCAAATTCACATCTCACGTGAGTGGATGGTGTTTGTGTGTGCAGTGTGAGCACCACTGTGATGACACTGTCGACAGTGAGAGCACCGCTGTGATGACACTGTCGACAGTGAGAGCACCACTGTAATGACACTGTCGACAGTAAGAGCACCACTGTGATGACACTGTCGACAGCAAGAGCACCACTGTGATGACACTGTCAACAGTGAGATCACCACTGTGATGACTGTCGACAGTGAGAGCACCACTGTGATGACACTGTCGACAGTGAGAGCACCACTGTGATGACGCTGTCAACAGTGTGAGCACCACTGTGATGACATTGTCGACAGTGAAAGCACCACTGTGATGACACTGGTAGCAATGAGAGTACCACTGTGATGACACTGGTAACAGTGATAGTACCACTATAATGACAGTGGTAACAGTGAGGGTACCACTGTGATAACACCTGTAACAGTGAGAGTACCACTGTGATGACACTGGTAACAGTGAGAGTACCACTGTGATAACACTGGTAACAGTGAGAGTACCACTGTGATCACAATTGTAACAGTGAGAGTACCACCATGATCACAATGGTAACAGTGAGAGTACCGCTGTGATGACACTGGTAACAGTGAGAGTACCACTGTGATGGCACTGGTAACAATGAGAGTACCACTGTGATGACACTGGTAACAGTGAGAGTACCACTATGATGACACTGGAAATAGTGAGAGTACCGCTATGATCACAATGTCAACAGTGAGAATACCACTATGATGACACTGGTAACAGTGAGAGTACCGCTATGATCACAATGCTAACAGTGAGAGTACCACTATGAAGACAGTGGTATCAGTGAGAGTACCGCTATGATCACAATGGTAACAGTGAGAGTACCACTGTGATCACAATGGTAACAGTGAGAGTACCATCGCTATTGGGCCGTGCGGACGTGCTCTGCAGTAGCTCCTGATTGAGTTGGCTTTTGCGCAGTGTTGACGTGTACTTAGCTCTGTGAAGACCTGTTTGCGCGCTCTCGACGAATTGAAGCAAGATGCCCTCCATCGAGCAACTTTACCAACAGCTTAAGGAAAAATTGAGGTTGGCGAAGGTGGAGATTCGGCGACTGACCGAGGAAAACAAGAAGATTCGTAGTAGTCCTCCTGTTTTGAGTCCTCAGGTCAAGAAGGGAAACTGGTCAGTGGCTGGACAGCAGGGAACGAAGTTGACGATCAAGAAGACGAATGGAAAGGTAGAAACGATGAAGAAGAAAGAGACTGCCGTGGAAACTGTTGTGGAAACATCTAATACATTCTCAGTGCTACCCGACGAATGTGAGTCGACTACTGGGAACATCACGACGAACGACACCAAGGAAGGTAAGAATATTGTTGTTGTTGGGGATAGCCAAGTTAGGTATATGGATAGGGCGTTCTGCTTGAAGGACAGGAGTAGGAGACAGAGAGTTTGCTTTCCTGGGGCTGGGATGGAGGATATTGTTAGCCGTCTGGATGACATCATGAGAGGTAATGGGAGCAATCCTATCATCTGTCTCAGTGCTGGAGGCAACGATGTTGGCAGATGTAGGAGTGAAGACCTGATTAGCAGGTATAGGTCAGCAATAGAAATAATTAGGAGTAAGGGTGGAAACCCTGTCATATGTGGTATTTTGCCAAGGAGAGGAGTTGGAAATGAATGGTTGTCTAGGGCAATTGGTGTCAATTGCTGGCTGGGCAAATACTGTAAGGAAAATGCGGTAACATTCATTGACAACTGGGACCTCTTCTATGGCAGAAATGACATGTATGCCAGGGATGGGGTTCACTTATCTAGGTCTGGGGTGGTAGCACTGGCAACTGCAGTGGAGGGAGCAGTTAGGACTTTAAACTAGGAATAGTTAGTGGTATGGGTTTTGGCAGGAAAACAGTGAAGTCCCAGTGTAGTAATATTACGAGTTCTAGGGGAACTAGTAATAAGCAGAATGAGGTAGATATTGAAAAGCCAGGGACTTTGGGTGATAAGGACAGTAATAGGTTTAGTAGAAAAACAGAAATGAGCAGGAAGGGTAAAGAGAAAGGAGAGTCTTTCAATGTTTATTATGCTAATTGCCGTAGTGCTAGGAATAAGGTGGACGAGTTGAGATTAGTTGCTAGTGCAGGTAACATTGATGTATTTGCCTTAACTGAGACGTGGTTTAATTAAAAAAGTCGGGACATGCCTGAGGAATGTCATATTCAGGGTTTTAAATTGTTCCAAGTAGATAGAAGAATCGGGAAGGGGGGTGGGGTGGCATTGTATGTCCGAGATCGCTTGAACTGTTGCATAAAAACGGGTATTAAGTCTGAAGTAACATATACAGAGTCTGTTTGGATAGAATTTTCAGAAGGGCATGAAAAATTGATTTTAGGAGTGATATACCGTCCCCCAAACTTAGATAGGGACCAAGGGAGACTACTATGGGAGGAAATTGTTAAGGCCACAAGGCACGATAATGTAGTAATTCTAGGAGACTTTAACTTTAGTCATATTGATTGGAATTTCTTGACTGGGAATTTAGAATCATACGACTTCTTAGAAGTAGTTCAGGATTGTTTTTTGAAGCAGTTTGTGACAGAACCTACAAGGGGAAATAACCTGCTTGACTTAGTTATGGCAAACAATGAATCCCTTGTTAATAATTTAGAAATTTCAGAGGAACTGGGTGCTAGCGACCACAAATCAATTACATTTAGCATTGAATGGAAGTACGATAGCAGCGATAACTCAGTAACAGTCCCAGATTTTCGCTTAGATTACGATGGGCTTAGAGAACACTTATCATCTGTTGACTGGGGTAACGAAGTGAGCTATCAATATGAGAGTTTTCTGAACACTATACATGCTGCTCAAAGAACGTTTATCCCATATAAAGAAATTAGATCAAATAGAAATGACCCAAAATGGATGAATAATAGGCTGAAATATCTACTAGGGCATAAGAAAGGAATTTATAGGCGTATCAAAAGAGGTGAGGGTCATCTTATGAATCAGTATATTGACATTAAGAGGGACATTAAAAAGGGGATAAGAAAAGCTAAAAGGGACTATGAAATTAAAGTTGCTAGGGATTCTAAAACTAACCCAAAAAGTTTTTTCCAGGTCTATAGAACAAAAGTTAGAGATAAGATAGGTCCCCTTAAAATAACTATGGGCACCTTACTGACAAAGAGAATGAAATGTGCTCGATTTTTAATAATTATTTTCTCTCAGTTTTTACACAGGAAGGCACTAACAATATTCCAGTAATTAATTTTTATAGTGGGCTAGAAGAAGATAAATTTTGTAACATCACAGTCACTAGTGAAATGGTTGTGAAGCAGATAGACTGAAGCAAAATAAGTCGCCGGGCCCTGATGAGGTTTTTTCAAGGGTTCTTAAGGAATGCAAAATGGAACTCTGTGAACCATTAACTAATATTTTTAATTTATCTCTTCAAACAGGTGTAGTGTCTGATATGTGGAAGATGGCTAATGTAATTCCTATTTTTAAAACAGGGGACAAGTCGTTACCGTCAAATTACCGCCCAATAAGCCTGACCTCAATTGTAGGCAAATTACTAGAGTCAATTATAGCTGAGATTATAAGAAGCCATCTCGATAAGCATAGCTTGATTAATGATACTCAGCATGGATTCACAAGAGGCCGGTCTTGTCTAACTAATTTATTAACTTTCTTCAGTAAAGCTTTTGAGGCTGTTGACCACGATAAAGAATTTGATATTATTTACTTAGATTTTAGTAAGGCTTTTGATAGAGTTCCGCACCATAGACTGTTAAAGAAAGTGGCAGCTCATGGCATTG
Source organism: Cherax quadricarinatus (assembly GCF_038502225.1). Lineage (NCBI taxonomy): Eukaryota > Metazoa > Arthropoda > Malacostraca > Decapoda > Parastacidae > Cherax > Cherax quadricarinatus. The sequence goes on along the minus strand of NC_091354.1, from coordinate 13,755,687 downwards.
GGGGAAAAGTGCTCTCGTGGATCGAGTCATGGCTTAGTGACAGGAAGAAGAGAGTGTCCATAAATGGGGTTAAATCCGAGTGGGGATCTGTAACAAGTGGCGTTCCACAGGGATCAGTCTTGGGCCCGTTGTTGTTTATAATATATATCAATGATCTTGATGAGGGAATTACAAGTGATATGAGCAAATTCGCCGATGACACAAAGATAGGTAGGATAATTGATTCAAACGTAGATGTTATGGAACTTCAGGAGGATTTAAACAAACTCTATTCTTGGTCAGAAAAGTGGCAGATGAAGTTCAGTGTAGATAAATGCAAGGTTCTGAAGCTTGGGAGTGCCCATAACCCTAGCACTTATAAGTTAAATGATGTAGAACTTAGCCATACAGATTGCGAAAAGGACTTGGGGGTTATGGTGAGCAGCAACCTTAAACCAAGACAGCAATGCCTAAGCGTACGTAATAAGGCAAATAGATTATTGGGATTTATATCAAGAAGTTTGTAGATGAATGGTTCAGAGAACCGACATGTTGATAAATTAGACACATGTGCAACTCTTGGGTATCTTTATTGAGGAAACGTTTCGCCACACAGTGGCTTCATCAGTCCATACAAAGGAGAATCTTGAAGAACAGGAGGAGAATGAGGTAATCAGTCCCTCAACCTTGAGTCGATGTGGTCAGTCCATCAATCTTGAATAGAATACGGCATACGTGCTGAGAAGGAGCTTATAAACCGTTGGCAGGAGAGGTGAAGCAGTCATAGGTCGTGTAACATTTGTTCAATGTTGAAGTAGGTCGTGCCCAAGAATTAGGCAAGCGAAGAATTCCCAAGTATTAAGATCCCAAGAAGTTGCAGTGTCTGACAGGTTTGTAGATGAATGGTTCAGAGAACCGACATGTTGATAAATTAGACACATGTGCAACTCTTGGGTATCTTTATTGAGGAAACGTTTCGCCACACAGTGGCTTCATCAGTCCATACAAAGGAGAATCTTGAAGAACAGGAGGAGAATGAGGTAATCAGTCCCTCAACCTTGAGTCGATGTGGTCAGTCCATCAATCTTGAATAGAAGTACCACTGTGATGACACTGGTAACAGTGAGAGTACCGCTATGATGACACTGGTAACAGTGAGAGTACCGCTATGATGACACTGGTAACAGTGAGAGTACCGCTATGATGACACTGGTAACAGTGAGAGTACCACTGTGATGACACTGGTAACAGTGAGAGTACCGCTATGATGACACTGGTAACAGTGAGAGTACCACTGTGATGACACTGGTAACAGTGAGAGTACCACTGTGATGACACTGGTAACAGTGAGAGTACCGCTATGATAACACTGGTAACAGTGAGAGTACCACTGTGATAACACTGGTAACAGTCTGAGTACCACTGTGATAACACTGGTAACAGTCAGAGTACCACGAGTTGCTTTAGTCTTCTCATATACAGTTAATCAGTAACGGAATCCTACAATTCTCTCTCTTTTTAATAATAATAAAAGAAGAAGCCTTACAGGCATAAAGAACACAACGGTACAATACCATCACTGCAACAATACACAATCTCACCACAATTGTACTACTACTATTACTGTTACTACTATTACTACTGTTACTACTACTACTACTGTTACTACTACTACTACTGTTACTGCTACTACTGTTACTACTACTACTGTTACTACTACTACTACTACTACTACTACTACTACTACTACCCAGGCGACCTTCCACCAGACTCCTGCCACTACATATACTTGTTTCTTAGTTATCTCTGTAGTAGGACTGAAGAATCTACTCGTGGCAAGACGTTTCTTTTAATGTCCTGAACTATACATAAGTATCTTTTTCCAAATTTTGTCTGTATCACCATACCATTTCTCGATATATAAATAACCCGCACATAGGAGAGAGAAGCTTACGACGACGTTTCTGTCCGACTTGGACCATTTACAAAGTCACAGTGACACAAAAGATGGTAGGTATAATGTTTGTCGGAAAGATGACAAGTGTTTCCTGACGCGGGTCTTAGTCATATGACCTACAGCTGGAGTTTTTGGTCATTTGACCGAGGCCTTCCGCTGGCTTACCAGTCCGCCCCTTTAAAATTATAGGTAATATTATCACCATCTTATAGTTAACACAAAAGAGGGAGGGAACCAGTATATATGGGCGAGGGGGACAGAGACGGGACCAGGAAAGGAAGACGTAGTGGTAGTGGTAATGCTGGTAGTGGAAGTGGTGGTAGAAAGTCGTTGTAAGCTTCTCTCACCCAAATACGGATTATTTGTATATTTACAGGGTCATACTTAGATAAATATGTTTACCCTTCCTCTCTGCTAACCTGATCCTCTCTCATTACTCTCACCCTCCTTCGGTCATACAGGAGTGGTGTATATGAGAGTATTTAGGTTTATCCCTGAGAGTTGACCCCTCTCCCCGGCTGCCCTTATCTATAATGCACTCTCCCGACGCTCTTGTTCATTCACCCCCTTCCTCCTACCTCCCTCTCTCTTCTTTCCCTCCCCCTCTCCCTCATCCCCATCATATCCCTCCACTCATAATACCATCCATTCCCCCTCCCCCCCCACTGCTCTGATTCACTTCAACTTTTCTTCCCTTCTCTTAAATCTTCCCCCTCCCTTCCGTCCTCACCACCCACCACTCATGATACTATCATACTCTGCTCTCCACTGGTGTGATTCACCCCTACGCCAGCAGACACTCCACTTCATTTCACTTACCAAACCAGTAGTTACAACCCAGTTTCCCTGTTGTCTGTGACTTTGCGAGTCTTGAATTTACATGTTATTCTGACTCAGTTGAGTTACACCCTAAGAGCTGTTATTCTACCTCAGGTCATTTCAAAGCCCTAGGATGTCACCCTCCCTGGGATGTCACCCTCCCTGGGATGTCACCCTCCCTGGGATGTCACCCTCCCTGGGATGTCACCCTCCCTGGGATGTCACCCTCCCTGGGATGTCACCCTCCCTGGGATGTCACCCTCCCTGGGATGTCACCCTCCCTGGGATGTCACCCTCTTTGGAATGCAACCCTCTCTGGGATGCCACTCTCCCTATGATGCCACCCTCTCCGAGATGCTGCCCTCCTTGGGAAGCCATTCTCCCTGGGATGACACCCTCCCTGGAATGCCACCCTCGCTGGGATACCAACCTCCCTGGGATGCCACCCTCCTTGGGATGTCACCCTCCCTGGGATGTCCCTCTCCCTGGGATGCCACGCACAACAGTGGTTTAACGCCGTCCAGGTACCTACTTGCTGTTGGGTGAATATGGGTAGCAGGTGTAAGGAAACATGCCCAACGTTTCACCCGTGTCGGGATTGAACCTTAGTTCCTTATATGTAAACAAACCACTGTACGTGCTGGCCTGGAGTTTTACGACTCACTTGCCGCGAGTTCAAGCCCCACCCATACCGTGGTTTCCTTTGAGGAAAATACATCAGTACTAAAATGTTTAAAGCTGACCAAAAGAAACATCTCCAGTTATTGTATAGGATACAACAAAATTTGAACCTACACATCCTGAAGCCAAGGAAAGTTTCGTTCATTTTATTAGGTAAATCAGCTACTAAAAATTGATTTTATTATATATAAGTTGCACATGTGTCTTAATTTCATATATATATATATATATATATATATATATATATATATATATATATATATATATATATATATATATACATGTATATATATATATATATATATATATATATATATATATATATATATATATATATATATATATATATATATATATTCAACAAGTCGGTCGTCTCCCACCGAGGCAGGGTGACCCAAAAAGAAAGAAAATCCCCAAAAAGAAAATATTTTCATCATCATTCAGCACTTTCACCTCACTTACACATAATCACTGTTTTTGCAGAGGTGCTCATAACACAACAGTTTAGAAGTATATACGTATAAATATACACAACATATCCCTCCAAACTGCCAATATCCCAAAACCCCTCCTTTAGAGTGCAGGCATTGTACTTCCCATTTCCAGGACTCAAGTCCGGCTATATAAAAATAACCGGTTTCCCTGAATCCCTTCACTAAATATTACCCTGCTCACACTCCAACAGATCGTCAGGTCCCAAATACCATTCGTCTCCATTCACTCCTATCGAACACGCTCATGCACGCCTGCTGGAAGTCCAAGCCCCTTGCCCACAAAACCTCCCTTACCCCTTCCGGTATAGATACTCAAAAATTAGGGACAAAGGAATTAATGTACAATTGCTATGGATCCCATCACACATTGGATTACTTCTTCATGATAAAGTTGATATGTTAGCCAAGAAGAGTATCCAGAAGGAGAACGTAGAATATATCTTTGGTATAACTGTGTCTAGCATTAGGAATAATATTAGGAGAGAAGTAAATAATGAAGATGATTGTTATAGGAATGCAGTTAGAAGCCTGAGTAGATCTATAACCCACTATGATAACATGAACGTAGATAAGTATGTTTATGGAGCAACTTGCAATGTGAACAGAGTGACTGATGTTGTAGTGGCCAGGCTTAGGCTTGGTTACATATACTTCTGGCAGTTTGGGAGACACACAGATGATGATCAAACTAAATGTAAATTATGTGATCAGGCATATGGTCACTCTCTTGAACACTATGTGCTTAATTGTCCACTTATTGAGGAATACAGAGACAGACAGTATAATAACCTATGTGACATGTCAAGATATCTTATTAATGAAAATAAGATACCAGATATACTAAGCAAATTTCCTAAATTTGCTTGTAACAGATAAGTGAACTATAGATATGTAGATATAAAGCCATATGTATTCCTGTTAACCCTTTGGGGCCTAGTTCCTAGGCCTTTTGTGTATCCACATGCTCTCGCGCTACCGTCCACAGGATGGATATGGGGTGCACAATAAACTAGCCACTTCGGTGGCAAAATCTAAATCTTCCAACCTTTTCGAGGACGACCCCTACCCCGCCTTCCTTCTCCTACAGATTTAAATGCTCTCCATGTCATTCTACTTTGATCCATTCTCTCTAAATGACCAAACCACCTCAACAACCCCTCTTCTACCCTCTGGCTAATACTTTTATTAACTCCACACCTTCTCCTAATTTCCACACTCCGAATTTTCTGCATAATATTTACACCACACATTGCCCTTAGGACATCTCCACTGCCTCCAGCCGCCTCCTCGCTGCTGCATTCACAACCCAAGCTTCACACCCATATAAGAGTGTTGGTACTACTATACTTTCATACATTCCCTTCTTTGCCTCCATAGATAACGTTTTTTGACTCCACATATTCCTCAACGCACCACTCACCTTTTTTTTCTTCATCAGTTCTATGATTAACCTCATCCTTCATAAATCCATCCGCCGACACGTCAACTCCCAAGCTTCTGAAAACATTCACTTCTTCCATACTCCTCCTCTCCAATTTGATATCCAATTTTTCTTTATCTAAATCATTTGATACCCTCATCACCTTACTCTTTTCTATGTTCGCTTTCAACTTTCTACCTTTACACACACTCCCAAACTCATCCACTAACCTCTGCAGTTTTTCTTTAGAATCTCCCATAAGCACAGTATCATCAGCAAAAAGTGTGTCAATTCCCATTTTGTATTTGATTCCCCATAATTTAATCCCACCCCTCTCCCGAACACCCTAGCATTTACTTCTTTTACAACCCCATCTATAAATATATTAAATAACCATGGTGACATTACACATCCCTGTCTAAGACCTACTTTTACCGGGAAGTATTCTCCCTCTCTTCTACACACCCTAACCTGAGCCTCACTATTCTCATAAAAGCTCTTTACAGCATTTAGTAACTTACCACCTATTCCATAAACTTGCAACATCTGCCACATTGCTCCTCTATCCACTCTATCATATGCCTTTTCTAAATCCATAAATGCAATAAAAACTTCCCTACCTTTATCTAAATACTGTTCACATATATATTTCAATGTAAACACTTGATCTACACATCCCCTACCCACTCTGAAACCTCTTTGATCATCTGCAATCCTACATTCTGTCTTACCTCTAATTCTTTCAATAATAACCCTACCGTACACTTTTCCTGGTATATTCAATAAACTTATTCCTCTATGCTTTTGCAATGTCTTTTGTCCCCCTTCCCTTTATATAAAGGGACTATACATGCTCTCCGCCAATCCCTAGGTACCTTCCCCTCTTTCATACATTTATTAAACAAAAGTACCAACCACTCCAACACTATATCCCCCCATGCTTTTAACATTTCTGTCATGATCCCATCAGTTCCAGCTGCTTTACCCCCTTTCATTCTACGTAATGCCTCACATACCTCCCCCACACTTACATTCTGCTCTTCTTCACTCCTAAAAGATGGTATACCTCCCTGGCCAGTGCATGAAATTACCGCCTCCCTTTCTTCCTCAACATTTAAAAGTTCCTCAAAATATTCTCGCAATCTACTTAATACCTCCCTCTCCCCATCTACTAACTCCCCTACTCTGTTTTTAACTGACAAATCCATACGTTCCCTAGGCTTTCTTAACTTGTTTAACTCTAAATTTTTTTCTTATTTTCATTAAAATTTCTTGACAGTGCCTCTCCCACTCTATCATCTGCTCTCCTTTTGCACTCTCTCACCACTCTCTTCACCTTTCCTTTACTCTCCATATACTCTGCTCTTCTTATAACACTTCTGCTTTGTAAAAACCTCTCATAAGCTAACTTTTTCTCTTTTATCACACCCTTTACTTCATCATTCCACCAATCACTCCTCTTTTCTCCTGCCCCCACCCTCCTATAACCACAAACTTCTGCCCCACATTCTAATACTGCATTTTTAAAACTCATCCAACCCTCTTCAACCCCCCCACTACTCATCTTTGCACTAGCCCACCTTTCTGCCAATAGTCGCTTTTATATATATATATATATATATATATATATATATATATATATATATATATATATATATATATATATATATATATATGTATATATATTACATGAATATGAGGTAACTTTGGAAAAAGTAGATCCTGTCTGACTAAAGTCTGACCACCTCTGATGTAGTCACTCTACAGTTGCATTCATTTGCCTGTCTGGTCATCAGTCCGCCCGTGTCTCTTACCTTTGTTGTCCGTTCCTCTTTCTCTTTCTTCACTAAGGTATTTATGCTGGTGGGCTTTATAACCTGCCCATCCAACATTGCACTCTGATTGCTTCTGGAATTACGTGTAGTGAGCAATACTGCGTGTGTGTGTGTGTGTGTGTGTGTGTGTGTGTGTGTGTGTGTGTGTGTGTGTGTGTGTGTGTGTGTGTGTGTCCGTGCTTTCTCTTTCCCCCTCTCACTTTCCTTCTCTTTTCCTCTCTCTCTCTCTCTCTCTCTCTCTCTCTCTCTCTCTCTCTCTCTCTCTCTCTCTCTCTCTCTCTCTCTCTCTCTCTCTCTCTGTCTCTGTCTCTCTCTCTCTCTCTTTTTCTCAGGTAATCTGCAGGAAAAGCTGTAATAGTATTAAATACCAAGAAAAATATCGGCTTACTGTAAACAAAATTCACGATAATCTACAGGAAGATAAACTTCCGGTGAGGTACAGGTAGACAACAGTATTGTAATGTTGATAGACCACTGTCAGGTAGACAACACTGAGATTATCTAGTAAACAACAGAGGGGAAGTAAAGCTTTCCAGTAAACAAGATGTAAACAGTGAAGGTGGAGGGTATGAACCGGGGGTCGAGTTGAGGCAGGCGTAACCCCCCACCAGTGTACCAGGTAGATTACCTTTAGTGTCTCACTTGAGCCCCTCCCCTCCTTCCCTCTTCCCCTCCCTTCATTCCCTCCCCTCCCTCCCTCTTAGCGGCGGCCGCTCCCAGTTCGGAGCAGCAAAAGCAGTGCGACTAAAGAAGAGATGTTTATAGAGATTGCCTTTGTGGTGCATTACTGAGTATGAGAGTAACAGGTGACCTGGTGTACTCTAGCGTACTTGTGCTCTCTGAGTACACAACCTTGGCCCTTCACTTTCCTGTACCTGCAGCTGTGTTTGTTGAGGTCTAGTCTTAACTTCCTGGTTCAGTCACTTTCTTGGACCTACAATTGTGGGTGTTCAGGTCTAGTCTTAGTTCCCTGACTCACTCTTGTATTCAGAAACGTGTGTGGTGGGGGTGGGGGGGGGTCGAGTCTCAGCTCCTAGCCTCGCCATAGGAGTGTGAAACGGAAATCAGTTGAACTTTCTGTACTCGGGCAGGATTGCTGGTCTTTTTTCTCTCGTGAACATGTACTCAGGCAGGTTCACACTGGAGAATTGTACTTGCATTCAGTGCACACTTTGCCTCTCTTAATAGTTGTAATTCTTATATTTTGTTTCCATTTGAGGAGCGCGGTCCTGGGGGAAGGGGTCCTCAGGATCATTAACAGATGTAATCAATTAATATACTTTCGAAAGGTAGTTTTTTTGGTTTTACGTTTATAATATGCTATTATTATTATTATTATTATTATTATTATTATTATTATTATTATTATTATTATTATTATTTATTAACACATCGGCCGTTTCCTACCAAGGCAGGGTAACCCGAAAAAGAAGAAACACTTTCATCATAATTCACTCCATCACTGTCTTGCCAGAGGCTCGCCTACACTACAGTTAAACTGCTACGTATCAACACCCCTCCTTCAGAGTGCAGGCACTGTACTTCCCACCTCCAGGACTCAAGTCCGGCCTGCCGGTTTCCCTGAATCCCTTCATAAATGTTACTTTGCTCACACTCCAACAGCACGTCAAGTCATACAAACCATTTGTCTCCACTCGCTCCTAACACGCTCACGCATGCTTGCTTTAAGTCCAAGCCCCTCGCACACAAAACCTCATTTACCCCCTCTTTCCAACCTTTCAAAAGCCCGCCCCTGTCCAGCCTTCCTTTCACTATAGAGTTATACGCTCTCCAAGTCATTCTGTTTTTTTTCCATCCTCTCTCTAAATGTCCGAACCACCTCAAGAACCCCGCCTCAGCCCTCTGGATAATACTTTTAGTAACCCTGCACCTCCTCCTTGTTTCCAAACTGTGGATTGTCTGCATTATATTCACACCACATATTTCCCTCAGACATGACATTTCCACTGCCTTCAGCCTTCACCTTGTTGCAAAATTCACCACCTATGCTTCACACCCACACAAGAGCATTGGTATAAATATGCTCTCATACAGCCCCCTCTTTGTTTCCATGGATAATGTTCTTTGTTTCCACAGACTTCTCAGTGCACCACTCACCTTTTTCCCCTCATCAATTCGTCTTTCATAAACCTATCTACCGACAAGTCCACTCTCAAATATGTAAATACAGTCACTTTCTCCATACTCCCTCCCTCCAATCTGATATCCAATCTTTCAATACCTAAATTTTTGTTATCCTCATCAGCTTACTCTTTGTGTGTTCACTCATCAGCTTACTCTTTGTGTGTTCACTTATAATTTCCTTCTTTTATATACCCTGCCAGACTCGTTCACCAACCTCTGGAACTTCTCTTCAGAATCTCCCAAAAGCACAGTGTCATCAGCAAAATGCATCTGTGATAACTCCCACTTTGTGTTAGATTCTTTATCTTGTAATCCCACACTTCTTGCCAACACTCGAACATTCACTTGTCTTACAACCCCACCTATAAATACACTGAACAACCATGGTGACATCATACATCCCTAAGGCCTACTTTTACTGGGAAATAATCTCCCTCTCTCCTGCATACTCATACCTGAGTCTCACTGTCCTCGCAAAATCTCTTCACTGCTTTCAGTAACCTACCTCCTATTCCATATATCTGCAACATCTGCCACATTGCTCGCCTATGCTATGGCCCTCTGGCCCTCTATATTGAGGTATTAGAGGGCCGTCTGAAATTACACCTTGACATTCACCTCGGCCAGCAGTAACAGCCTTGTTGATTAGACCCTGATCCACCACGAGGTCTGGTCTCAGACCGGGCCGTGGAGGCATCGACTCCGGAACCCTTTCCGGGTATACTCCAGGTATCCACCGTGTCATACGCCTTTTCCAAATCCATAAATGCAACGAAAAACCCTCTTTACCCTTATCTAAATACAGTTCACCTATATGTTTCACTGTAAACACTTGGTCTACACACCCCCTACCTTTCCTAAAGCCTCCTTGTTTATCTGCGATCCTGGTCTCCGTCTTACTCTTAATTCTTTCAGTAATAACTACCATGCACTTTACCAAGTATATTCAACAGGCTTATTCCCTATAATTTTTACCCTCTCTTTTGTCCCCTTTGCCTTTTTGCAAAGGAACTATGCATGCTTTCTGCCTTTTATTAAATAAAAGTACCAACCACTCCAAAGCTGTATTCTCACCTGCTTTTAACATTTCTGTCTCTGTCCGGTCAGTCCCAGCTGCTTTACCCACTTTCATATTACCCGCTGCCTCACGCACCTCCCCCCACACTCACAACTAGCTCATTATTCTTATTTTTATTATTATTATTTATACTTTTAATACATTGTATGATGTTTTCCTCCCTTCTCTCATCCACTTCATTCTACTTAATTGTCTTAGACCGAAAAACGTATTGTTTACAATACCTCTTTGTAATCTGTATTTTTTAGCTTTCATGTATGCCCCCTTACCCCTGTGTCTTGCATTTCAAACAGTCTGTTCCTATCCGCCCTGTCAAGTCCTATGAATATTTTGTACATTGCAGTCTGGTCTTCCTGGTCATCCACTCTTCCAGGTTTCTCCTCAAAGCTTCAGCTTCGCTTTTATTCTGCTGTAAACCTCTGAATCTTCTTCAGTTTGTGATCATGTTTGACCAGGTGTCAGCTCCATGCTGGTACCACATTCTCTCTCATAGGTCTGACCTATGTCAATATGTTTGTTGTGATGTTGATTTCCACATCTATCTCTAGATTTACTTATTTCTGACCTTCGGCTCAGGTCTTCTCTCGCATTTTGTTATTACAAGAGCTTGCACTTGTTTAAGTTAAAGTCAAGTTGCCACTTGTATGACCACACTTAAAGCCTGTTTAAGACTTCTTCTGGCCTGGCATTACTTTCCTATTCTTATTCGTCTCATTAGCCTCATGTCTTCAACAAACATTAGCATACAAGATACAGTAGTGTCTGACAGCAGGAGTCTCTTCCTTACTCTTTTTTTTTTCTTCACTTATCTCTCTTTACCATCAATCTGTCATGTGTTCATTCAATATTTTTCATTTAGGGAAGTGATTCTTCTTCTACCCCTTCGTGTTTGTCTGGTTTCTGGATCGATCTCTGGCGGGGTACAATATCAGATGCTTTTCCTCTGTGTAATACAGTAGACCCGTCCATGTAGTTTTTTCTCCGTCCGTGTTATTGTCATCTAAGTCATGTAGGTTTGTGAGGCATCACTTACCTTCGGTAAATCATGCTAGTGTTTTGTAATCAAATTCTTCTCTAGAGTCCTAGAAAATGGATCACCTTAATTCAGTGGTGGGGCTTGAGAACCTCCTGCTCCGGGGTGAGGAACTCTCCCTCTTCCCCAGGGTGCGTGGTGGAGTTTGAGCAGTCCTAGCTTGGGGTTGGCCTTCCTATCCCCCATCCCTCTCCGCACATCTCCCCAGGGTGCGTGGTGGGGTTTGAGCAGTCCTAGCTCACTGTTGGCCCTACTATTCCCCCTTCGTCCCTCTTCCCTCGGGGTACGTGGTGGGGTTTGGGTAGTCCTAGTTCAGGGTTGGCCCTCCCACCCCCCCTCTCTCCTCCCGGGTGCTTGCCTAAGAACTCAACAACTCCATGGGGTTGGCAAGAATATTACCCTATTTACCAAAATTTGCTGCTGTAGAAATGGGGATGTAATTTTTTCTTGGTGTGTATTTCTCATGATGTTTTCCCTGGGACCTCCATATTCCTAGTTGAACCTTGTGGATCCCTGTTTTCCCCTTTTCTTCTCCACATGTTTGGTATCAACCTTCAATTATCTTGTGAATTGTTGTACCTCCCAGTTTCCTTTCACATTTTTTTTTATTCGCTCACAGTCTTTCTTTTTAAAGTCATCCTTTAAGTTCTTCTTTCTTTTGGATATTGGAGAGATAGTATTGTATGACTGTTACTGTTTCTAATGTGTGTGGTATTGCTGTCGTCTTGCTCTCATTGTACTATCTTTGCCCTCTGTTGTTCGCTGCTGGTTATGTAACACTATTAACTTTGCTAACAAGACAAAATCTGTTTCAGTACAAATTTCTGCGAATATTTTCCCTTTCGTCAAAATTTGCTAACACTTCGAACTATTTCCTGACAGTATCAAAATGATATTGTTAGTGTAAATTTGATAATGTTGGAAACGGTATTTGTTTAATGTACTTGATGAAACTGTTCTAATGTTTTGTAAGTGAAACAAAACACTATCACCGTTCACCGTCCATGCATGATGGTGTCCGCTGTTATAGTCTTTGAACACAAACTCCAAGCTTCCCGACTCTTTAATCACCAGTGGTTTGTGATTATCAATCGCTCCTCATCTGTTTTCCCTTATTTTTTTGCTATTTGGTACCAGCAAGCCAGCAACCAGGAAGCTTGGTCTGGGAGCGGGCCGCGGGAGCGGTGACCCCCGGAAGCAACTGCAGGTAACCAACAAGTGCAGGTACCCTCCGGAAATGTCACGTGTTTATATTCCCAAGAAAGTCGTCTTTGTAATGGGTGTGATGTCTGTGTTTCCTTAATTTTTCACTCGTTGCTAGGCAGCTACACGATTCTGTTTGAGTTACATTATGGGAACAAACACAGCTATTGTTCTCTGCCATATTCCAACACACAGGGTGGATTGTATGCATGAAGTAATGAAATGTGTTATCCTGAGCTGGGAGACTTCAGTACGGTGATGAGGATATCATTGAGTATTCCACTATGGGCTCAGTGGCTACGGCAGCTTCAAAGTTTTCGTTGCAGCAGAGCTGGAGTTGTGTGGTGGTGCAAGGCGTCTTGCTTATGGTGGGGGTGTGTGGTGGGTTGTGTGGGGGTGGGCGGTGCTGTGGTGAGTGTATTGGTGGGCGGTGGGTGGTGAATTTGATGGTGGTGGTGAACCTTCCTGGTGGAGGAGAGTAGTGCGTCTTGCCCCCGAGCCTCAGATATCTGCTTATTTGCAATGCATCATGTGTGTGTGTGTGTGTGTGTGTGTGTGTGTGTGTGTGTGTGTGTGTGTACGCCTCCTTGCCTGAGTAGGTTACTGCCTTACGCTCTCTCTCCCTCCTCCTCTACCCCCCCCCACCCCTATACAATATTCGACAAGAATACAAAAATAAATATATTCAGAAGACCATCTGCCAATAACATTATGTCATCGCTGGTAGCACTACCAGCGTACCAGTGTACATGTGATGAGTACATAGAAAACAACAAGGTTCTCGCCACACTCTTCTCTGGCCAGGCTGCTGCCAACGCCAGTTTTGAATCAATATGTCGTACTGCCCATAACATTGTAGAACACGCTTTACACAACATTTATATGGACAATGTTTCACCTTGTGTAGAGCTTTATAAAGGCATGACAAGGCTCTAAATAATAATAATAATAATAATAATAATCTCTTCACATCTACAAGTACATGTACAAGGTATACAGTCCTAGCTAACAACAATGACATACTACTATATAGAAAGCCGCTTGTTATGCTGAGCATTTCGGGCAAATTATGTCAGTTTTGTCCCAGGATGCGACCCACACCAGTGTACTAACACCCAGGTACCCATTTTACTGATGAATGAACATGGACAACAGGTGTAAGGAAACACGCCCAATATATTTACCCTTGCCGGGAATCGAACCCGGACCCTCAGCGTGTGAAGCAAGAGCTTTGCCTACCAGGCCACGAGCCACCCAGAGCTTCACGAAGACATAATAAAGGTCTAGAGCTTTATTATGTTATCTAATAATGACAAAATATACAAATATATTAAATCACGATGAAGCTCCACACAGGGCGAAACATTGTTGCAGTAAAATATACAAATATATTAAATCACGATGAAGTTCCACACAGGGCGAAACATTGTTGCAGTAAAATATACAAATATATTAAATCACGATGAAGTTCCACACATGGCGAAACATTGTTACAGTAAAATATACAAATATATTAAATCACGATGAAGTTCCACACAGGGCGAAACATTGTTACAGTAAAATATACAAATATATTAAATCACGATGAAGTTCCACACATGGCGAAACATTGTTACAGTAAAATATACAAATATATTAAATCACGATGAAGTTCCACACAGGGCGAAACATTGTTACAGTAAAATATACAAATATATTAAATCACGATGAAGTTCCACACAGGGCGAAACATTGTTACAGTAAAATATACAAATATATTAAATCACGATGAAGTTCCACACAGGGCGAAACATTGTTACAGTAAAATATACAAATAGAACGTAGGACTTTTATTGACAAAAAAGTTCTGTTGATGTTTTACTCTGCCTCGTGGCAAAACGTACCTTTACCTATATAAGATTTCGAGAGTTTTCCTACACCCTGGAGCCCGACCCTGGGCCAGACTTGTCTAGTGCATGCCTGGTCAACCAGACTGTTGCTGCTGGCGGACTCCAGGAGAACTATTGAAGATTATTTTACACAACAGACATTATCTATTCTTAATACTACCTGCAATTACTGTTTGTCACTCCTGCTATTATTGTTGCTTTTGATATTACTATTGTTTGATATTATCATTACTATTGCTACTACTATTATTACAATTCATATTACTATTGTTCTTACTATTATCATTATTACTATTGCTATTATTACAATTTCTATTACTATTGCTATTACTATTATTATTATTACTATTAGTAAATAATATTTCTCCTGTTATTATTATTATTATTATGCTGTTAGTATTGTTACTATTGTATATTATTATCGTAATTACTCTCATCTCATAGTAAGTTCTCAAGGCAGGTTCCCAGACAACAGTGAGGGGTTTTCATCCAGGAAGTTGAATACGTCCTTCCCTTGGATCATGTCTAATTGCCTGCGGATTTACCAGGCACTTCACGACCCTTATGAGTATAATAACCCAAGCTCTTTAAATATTTCTGGTAATCTAACACACACACACACACACACACACACACACACACACACACACACACACACACACACACACACACACACACACACACACACACACACACACACACACACACACACACACATGGAGAAGATTATCAGGAGAAGAGTGGTGGAACACCTAGAAAGGAATGATCTCATCAACAGCAGCCAGCATGGTTTCAGGGACGGGAAATCCTGTGTCACAAACCTACTGGAGTTCTATGACATGGTGACAGCAGTAAGACAAGAGAGAGAGGGGTGGGTGGATTGCATTTTCTTGGACTGCAAGAAGGCGTTTGACACAGTTCCACACAAGAGATTGGTGCAAAAACTGGAGGACCAAGCAGGGATAACAGGGAAGGCACTACAATGGATCAGGGAATACTTGTCAGGAAGACAGCAGCGAGTCATGGTACGTGGCGAGGTGTCAGAGTGGGCACCTGTGACCAGCGGGGTCCCGCAGGGGTCAGTCCTAGGACCAGTGCTGTTTCTGGTATTTGTGAACGATATGACGGAAGGAATAGACTCTGAGGTGTCCCTGTTTGCAGATGACGTGAAGTTGATGAGAAGAATACACTCGATCGAAGACCAGGCAGAACTACAAAGGGATCTGGACAGGCTGCAGAACTGGTCCAGCAATTGGCTCCTGGAGTTCAATCCCACCAAGTGCAAAGTCATGAAGATTGGGGAAGGGCAAAGAAGGCCGCAGACGGAGTACAGTCTAGGGGGTCAGAGACTACAAACCTCACTCAAGGAAAAAGATCTTGGGGTGAGTATAACACCAGGCACATCTCCTGAAGCGCACATCAACCAAATAACTGCTGCAGCATATGGGCGCCTAGCAAACCTCAGAACAGCATTCCGACATCTTAATAAGGAATCGTTCAGGACCCTGTACACCGTATACGTTAGGCCCATATTGGAGTATGCGGCACCAGTTTGGAACCCACACCTAGCCAAGCACGTAAAGAAACTAGAGAAAGTGCAAAGGTTTGCAACAAGACTAGTCCCAGAGCTAAGAGGTATGTCCTACGAGGAGAGGTTAAGGGAAATCAACCTGACGACACTGGAGGACAGGAGAGATAGGGGGGACATGATAACGACATACAAAATACTGAGAGGAATTGACAAGGTGGACAAAAACAGGATGTTCCAGAGATTGGACACAGTAACAAGGGGACACAGTTGGAAGCTAAAGACACAGATGAATCACAGGGATGTTAGGAAGTATTTCTTCAGCCACAGAGTAGTCAGTAAGTGGAATAGTTTGGGAAGCGATGTAGTGGAGGCAGGATCCATACATAGCTTTAAGCAGAGGTACGATAAAGCTCACGGCTCAGGGAGAGTGACCTAGTAGCGATCAGTGAAGAGGCGGGGCCAGGAGCTCGGACTCGACCCCCGCAACCTCAACTAGGTGAGTACACACACACACACACACAGTAGCAGTAACTAATGTTGTGTGTGTCTATGTCAACAGAGATGAGGACATGCAGAGTATGGCGTCCCTCATGTCTATGAACACACCCAACGACATCGCTCCTCTTGAAGACTTCGATGACGAGGACGAGAACGAAGGTCAGTATGGTTTGTGGTGGAGGTGTTGGGGAGTGATGGTAGGGGTGGAGGAGTGGGGGTGGCGTTGGAGAGTGATGATTGTGTTTGTGCAGGGGTACGGGTGGTTTTTGAGGAGTGTGTTGGTGGAGAAATAGGGATGTTGGGGAGGGATGATGATGGTGGAGGAGTAGGGGTGATGGTGGGGAGTGATTGTGTTGGTGGGGATGATGGAGGTGAGGGCATGATGTCGGGGAGTGGGGATTGTGTTGACATGGGTAGAGGTGTGGGGGTAATGGTGAGGATTGATAAGATTGTTGGTGGGGGTGATGGTGTGGAAGTGATGGAGGTGTGAGGCTGTATGTGCGAAGTGATAATGGTGAAGGGAGGGAATGTGTCAGGGGTAGAGGGGGAAGGTGTTAAAGGTAAGGGGTTTTGGTAGCAAGAAGAGGCGGTGTTAGTGGTGGTGGGGGTGATGAAGGCGGGAGAGTGGCGGTAGTGGTCAGGGTGTTGGTAGTGGTGTGTTGGTGGGGAGGACAAAGATATCGTTGGGTTAATATTGAATGTGTCGATGGTGAGGGTGATGGTATTCGTGCTATTCGATGTGATCACAGCAAAATCCTTTTCTTTCAAATATAAACATAGTTCTTCCCTCGATCTCTCACTTCTCCAGTTTGCTTTCTTCCCCGAATTCAAAGACTGAATTCCAGCAGCTTCTTCGACCACACTTGTAGCCTCACTGTCTTTGAAGGCTGACTCTAACCTCTCTCTCCTATTAATTTTAATAGCTTAGCAGCTATTTACACAGTTAGTGTTAATATAAAAGTGGTATACAATACCGACAAGTTGATAAGTAAGACACGTGGTTAACATTTGGGCATATCTTTATTAAACGATTGAGTCCCTCTGGCAGACTATGCGTGTCAGTATTGCTGATAGCTGTGATTCTTGAGAGAGACAACACGTTATCCTCACCCTTCTAGTAACCTTGTCTTTTTCTGTCACTCTTCGTTTTTTGTTTCAGGTTCTCTTCGATCCACTGGATGACTTTAAAAATTGTCCCCTTTTGCTCATGTAACTTGTGGATCAGCCTCTGGCGGGTCACTGTATTAAAGACTTTTAGTTTATGAATATGCAGGCCATCCAGTTCCTTCTCTTGATTTATTTAATTAACTGTCGTACAACTTCAGTAGGTTCCTTAAAAAGGATCTCTCATCTCTGAATCCATGTTTTTTTTTTTTCCCACTAATGAAACTACTCTCCAAGTGCTCCAGTAACCTTCTGAGTGGGAAACATGTCAGTGATAGCAGCCTTTAGGTCAGTACCCATGAGAATGTTACAAGCCTGTCACAGGTTTTGGGAGTTTTTCGCTCTTGAAGTCGGGCTAGACTTCATTATTGACTGGTTAACCAAGATGTTGCTGAAATCATCTCATAGGCCTACATGGTCATCACAGCCTGGCTGATCTGGCACTTGTCTCAGGTAGAGGTCCAGTTATTCCTTTAAAACCTTCACCCTGGCATTGTTTCGTATATCTGCTGTATTTCTGCATCCCACTTTTGCCTTGACGTGTCCTAGTGTGGGTAGAAATATCTAGGCTCCCTTACTACCTTAGTTTTGAGTTCCTTGCAAGTTACTCTCTCTCTCTCTCTCTCTCTCTCTCTCTCTCTCTCTCTCGTTTATCAAATGTGTTCTTCCTTGTTCAGTCTTATCACTTGATAATTTACTGTCATTTTCATTACGTGACTATGAAGGCTTCTGTTTTCACCTTACATGGTGTAATTTACATTTTTTCCTCCCTCTCTTCGTACTCCATACTTATTCTTAACTCTTTCGTTTTCCTGCTTTTGTCTATCCTCTGTGATTTACATTTTTCCAACTCCATTCTGTCCTCCGTTTTTGCTTTTGTCTCTACGATCTTGTTTGATCCATAAGATCCTTTGTTTTCTCTTCATATCTTGTATAAATGTTCCGTGGATGTCACTACATTTTATGTCCAATCTTTACATCTTTTCTTGGGCTGGCTACTCTCCAGCCAGTTTACTTCTCTCAGGAAATTTCTGATACCTTCTTAATCTCCTTTTGTTTAATTTGGCATTTTGCGCTACCATTTTATTCTCTAGTTGTATTTCTTCTAGATAGTTATAGGTTAGCGCTGTGCGATAACTTACACCTACTCGCATTCAGTATTCATTTTTCACGAAATTTGATTTGTTTCAGAGTGAATATCAAGTAGACTTGCTGGCTCATGCCTGCTGTTTATCCCTGTATCTTCGCCGAGGTGTTAACTAAGCGTTTCCTGTTACTGTCTCTTTTACCTTTGCTCTCCATGTTTATGATGACCCCCATCCCTAGAAGGTCCCAGGTTTCCTAGTCAGTTTATTTGTGAAACTTTCTCTATAATCAAATCATGGAATGATCTTGGGTTTGAACCCATGATAAGTCAGTTCTAAAACTAGCAGACCATTGCATTAGATATTTCAACTACAGGGTGTTTCACTCTTAGGAGGCCCCGAGTTGGTGCTCCTGTAGTTGCAGCCATCTTGTTTGCATATTATGTCTGTAGTAAACGATAACCCTGGGCCTCCTAAAGGAGGCCCAGAGTTATCGTTATCACCATCTTCAGAACTTCTTGCTGTCGTAGGAAGTGATTTCAGTGTGTTGTCTCTATGATCACTATAATATTAGTGTATTGTCTCTTTGATAACCATAATATCAGGGTGTTGTCTTTATGATCACTATAATATCAGTGTGCGTCTATTAACACTATAATATCAGGGTGTTGTCTCTATGATCACCATAATATTAAGGTTTTCCTCTCTTACTCTTTCTTTCATTGTTTTATTTTGGTTGGTGACTCCATTTGCATTCAGGTGCTTCCCCCTCCACCCCAGTGCTCCCTCCCCCACTCACTACCCTTGATATTCCCCTCCTCAGATCTCTACTGTAGCCATACCCCGCCCCCTCCACATCACCCCAACTCCCCTACAACCCCCTTTCCCCACCCCCAGCCATCCTATCAAAGTAGAGAGCAAGGTATTATCAGCGTAGCGTTGGATTCCACAAACATCAAAAATGGTGGGTTTTCTTTGTGGTTGCTACACTGGTTGGTTTGACTCCCCTCATTTGTATTTCTGTTATGGCCACTGTTAACGGCGCCTCCTGCTGAGTATTTGTGCTGCAAAACAAAGCAAGGGAAAAATGGGTAAAAGAAGAAAAACAAGTGAGAAAAAATCTTTGGATGTAGCTGCTCAGGCTCTCTCTTGATTAAACACTTTTTTTAAATTTTTACAATAATAAAATATTTATGTGTGTGTCTTTGTCTGTGTCTGTGTCTGTCTGTACTCGCCTCGCCTATTTGTGGTTGGAGGGGTCGAGTTGAAGCTCCTGGGCTCCCCTCTCAGCTCCTAGCTGCGCGAGCCCTATCATACGTCTTCTTAAAACTGTATATGGATTCTGCCTCTATCACTAAGCTGTATAGGTCGTTCCACTTCCTGACCACCGGTTTTCTATAAAGAAGCATTTCCTGATATCCTTGTGAAGCATCTGTGATATATTAACTGCCAGCTTTTCCCTCGTGTACCCAAGACCCGCCTCTCAAACAAATTTGCCCTGTCTGCTTTGTCAATCCCTCTCACTATTTTGCACATCGTAATCATGACACCCCTGGTCCTTCTGTCTTCTAAAATCATCAGCTTTAGCTTTTTTAGCCTCTCCTCTCCTCTCCTGTTTAGCCTCCTCTTATCTTTGGGACTAGTTTCGTCGGTAGCTGCAAACCTTTGCACTGTTTCCAGCTTCTTACCTTGTGTTATCATTTGCTAGTTCCTTAGTGGTGCTGCATACTCCAAGATGAGCCTAACTAATATATAGTGTCGTGAATGACTTTTTGCTGAGGTTCGTGAAAGCTTTTCTTAAATTCGCCATTTCCGTGTTTATTGTGGCGCCTATTCGGTTGATGTGTGGCTCCCGATATGCTTAGAGCTATGCTCACCCCGAGACTCTACTCTTTCAGGGAGGTTAACAGTCTTTTTCTCTCAAGCTGGCATTGTTTCCAGTCGTCTTGGCTCTTTCAGGATTTTCATAATTTTGCATTTGCTGAAGTTAAATTCTAGTAGCCACTTGTCAAACCAATCCTGCAGTTTGTCCAGATAAGTTTGTAGTCTTTCCTGATCTGCTTCTGTTTGTATTCTTTTTAGTGTCACATCTACAAACCTTTGACTCAACTTCTGTCATGGATACATACACAAGAAACAGTACTAGTGACCATACTGACCCTTGTGGAAGGTCACACTTACCCATTCCGTCACCTCTTCCCAGACCATAATACATTATTTCATTCCAGGTAAGCATTTTTGCTTCCACCCTACTGCTTTCCCTGTTATTCCTGTCTCCTACTCTAGCTTTCAATCCGGTCTCTTGTGGGTTACTGTATCGAATGCCTGACAGTCCAAAAATATAGTCCAGCCACCCGCTCTCCTTCTTAACTTTCGTCACCTTATCATAGAACTCTGGCAGGTTTGTGAGCTAGGATTTACCATTTCTAAAACCATGCTGGTGGTTGTTGTTTGTGGATTCACTAATTTCCAGATGCTGCACTACTCTTCTCTTGATAATCTCTATAACCTTATGTACTGTGCCTGTCAGTGACACTGTACTGACTCAAGAAATCGTAATGACACGATTGCAAATAAACCATACCCCCGGCTAACGCGACGGGCTGGAGTTTTGAGACTCTATGACCGCGGGTTCAATCCCGGCCGGGGGTATGGTTTAGTGACACTGTAGTTTAATACAATTTGTCTGCTCAATTTTTTTTAAATATCGGGATTACATTTGATGTTCCCAGAAATCTGGGACGTGCCTTGTTGAAGATCACAGCTAGTGATTCCCAAAGTTTTTTTGTTTTCCCTTGCATACAGCCCACGGAGATATGTCTGGCCCCCTTCGAGGTATTTAGCTTTCTCATTAGTTTCTTCACATCTTCCTTTGTGTATTGTGTCCAGTATTCGTTGGGGCTTCCTCCCTCTTTGACTCTCCGGCAGTGTTCGTGATTCCATTGAGGATACGTCTATAAATCTTCTGCTCAGCTTCTTGAAGACCTCTGGTCTTTTTAAATGAGCTACCCTTCATCCTTCTTCAGCCCTATTACCTAGTCATTCACAGTTGTATTCTTTCTGATGTTGGTATACGAAAACTTTGGCTTAGATTGGACTTTGATTAATGCTATATTTTCATTATTATTCAGCTTTTCTTCTTACCTATGCATATTCGTTTCTGTTTTTTTTTTGCTTGGTTTCCTATTTGCTGGCAGTCTTTGCTTCCTATATGTCTTTCATGCTCTTGCACTTTTAGCTTTTCTGTCTCTGCACCTCTGGGTGAACTATAGGATCATTCTGTTCCTGTCAGTGCTTCTGCTTCTGGGTATGAATCTCTCTGCCTTTCGGCACTTTGCAGCTACATAATCCGTGTCGTTAGTCTTTCTATCTAGCTTCCTTTCCTTGGTTTCTAAGGAGCTCCATTTTGGAATTGTCTCATGTCTATGTAGGCTATTTTGAAGTCAGGCTTGGCCCCTTCATTCTGCGTGTTTCTCTTCGTGTTCAGTTCCACTGGGTATTCAGATCTCGGTACTGCATGGTCGTTAGCACTGACGGGTCTCTCATATTCAGTGTCCCCTACATCAGAATCACTTAAGGTGAATGTAAGGTCCAGCCTCGCAGGTTCACCTCCTCTCTCTAATTGTGTCCTTGATGTGCTGACTCGTGAAGTTTTACATCGCCATCTCCAACAACTTAGCGTTCCATATTTCCTGTCCCCCTCTCCTCCGTGTGTGTGTGTGTGTGTGTGTGTGTGTGTGTGTGTGTGTGTGTGTGTGTGTGTGTGTGTGTGTGTGTGTGTGTGTGTGTGTGTGTGTGTGTGTGTGTGTGTGTGTGTGTGTTTTGTGTGTGGAACTCTACGTCTTGTTGTAGCGTTCACTTCATACTGTATTATTCACTTCATATTGTAGTATTCACTTCATATTGTAGTGTTCACTTTATATTGTAGTGTTCACTTCATAGTGTATTATTCACTTTATATTGTATCACTTCATATTGTAGTATTCACTCCATACTGTAGTATTCACTTCATATTATAGTGTTCACGTCATCCTGTAGTATTCACTCCATATTATAGTGTTCATATTGTAGTATTCACTTCATACTGTAGTGCTCACTTCATACTGTAGCGTTCACTTCATATTGTAGTGTTCAGTTCGTCCTTCTAAAGTTTTTTCAGTGGCGTGTGGTGAAAAAGATTACTAAGGTAAACAGATGATACTTGGAAGGTATTTGATATAACTTAAGACACTTGGTTTTACTGAATCATCGTTCAGTGTATTTCTTTCTGACTCTCTTAGAAGTGATCAGTAAAGTCACTAAAATTCTGACTAAATATTTTGCAGTAATTCCTGTTTAACTGATAGAAGGGCATATAATTATAATCTTTCTTGATCTTATGAATTTGTGGAGTAAGGCTTAATTAGTTTCAAAGCAGAGAAGCCACACTCTTCACCTGCAGCCATTGTTGCAACCATTAAAATTCAATCATGTATGTAGTTACTTTAAGTCATTTTTCAAGTCATTTAGCTAAATTAAACCAGAATTTCTTTTATTCTTTTATCTTTGAATTCTTCTGACGTGTAATTAACATCATGTTGTGATTTAATTGATAAAAAATCAAAGAAATTACTACAGTTATATTTCAGTGCTTGAAAGCAAACTCGGGAGTTTTTTTTCTAAACCCACATAATAGTGGATCACGGAAAAGCTTTAGGAATCTTAATAAATCAAAATCTGCGATGCTGAATATATCATTGTGCAGTGCTGGTGGCAGCATTCTATTGTAGGGGTGATAGTGAGAGAGGGACAACCAGCAGTGTGATGACCCCCTGCTCATGACCCTAGCCAAGGGAATTCCTCTCATTGATGATGATTTACCCCTCACTAGGCTTCCCTGGAATCAGATATCAGCATTATTAAAAAGACAATCATTGATGCTCCTGTTTCAGCCTAATCCTTCTTCAAAACTATGACGCAACATATTTATAGAGGGGAAATTATAGCATCAGAATGCATTTCACAGCATGTTAGATTGTTCTGAATCGTATTTACGTGAATCTGTGTTCATATAATTTAACTTAATCTCCATCTTATGTCTGGCAGTGGTGTATTATATGCATGAGGACTGACGATCATACTGCAGAGTAATTGTTGCCTGTTTCAGTTTCACAATTTTAACTAACAAAGTACAAGTCTGAACTTAACACCAGGATTAAATTCACACAAACATGAATAATAAAAGCCAGAAACCTGCATTTATAGTTACGTAATATCAACAAAAATATATTGTTATTTTTGAAGATACTGATTTTCATAGTGTAAACTGAAGTACCTACCTTGTTTCTTATGAGTGTAAACAGTACTTACCTTACGTATGAGAGTAAACAGAACTTACTTTACTTATGAGCGTAAGCAGTACTTACATCTTACAAGAGTAAACGATACTTACCTTACTTATTATAACAGTAAACAATACTTTATGATAGAGTAAACAATACTTATCTTACTTATAGTGTAAACAATACTTTGTTATAATGGTAAAAAATACTTATTATGATAAACAGTACTTACCTTACTTATTTACGTTACTTATAATAGAGTAAACAATACTTATGATAATACATACGCGTACTGTACACGTCATTGTTATGTTGATAAGGAAGCCATAAACTCGTAAGGGGTCATTCAGTGCCTGGGAAGTTAAGTTTGATCTGAGGAAAGGAGTACTCCAGTTCCTTGGCTCAAGAGCTCTTGGCTAACATGAAGGGAATCTGGTTGAATGGTTTGATTGATAAGGTAACACATACTACATTGTTTAATGTTGATGTTTATGTGGTATGTGTCTTCCATGTTGTTCATGTTGATTCTATCTTCTACCTGTTCCATGTTTGACCATTTGTCTTTTTTACTTTATCCACCCCCCTCCTGTCTTCTTTATCCACTCCCTCCTGTCTTCTTTATCCACTCCACTATCTTCTTTATCCACTCCCTTCTGTCTTCTTTATCCATCCCTTCTTTTTCTCAACCACACCCACCTCCTACACCCCACTCTTACCCCGCCACTATGCCTCCCTCCCTCCTCTTCGCGAACTCAACCTCTCCTTTTCCTCCCTCTCTCCGTCCGTCCGTCCCTCCCTCCCTCCCTCCCTGGGTCCGTGACAGTCCCTCTCTACAGGTCGTTGCTACAGTGAGCCAGTCAGCAGAGTATCCACCCTCCGCAGAAAAGGTCGCACCTCCCTCACCTCTCCAGGCTCGCCAGGTATATACACCCACCCCTCACCATCACACCTACGCCCACCCCTCACGCCTACCCCACACGCCCACCCCACACGCCTACCCCTCACGCCTACCCCTCACGCCCACCCCTCACGATCCCCGCCTTGCTTTATCTTATTAACTTCACTTCAAACTTATTTTTGGTTTGTGGTTTACATTCACCGCCTCATTGTCTTGGGTTTGCTTCTTGTTTTGTTTGTTTAATTGCATGTTTTAGGATGTTTTTGTTTTGTTGTGTGTGTGTGTGTGTGTGTGTGTGTGTGTGTGTGTTTGTGTTTGTTTTAGAGACTTAGTGAGCATCTCCAAACCTGTGTAAAATGATCTTGGTACACCGAGGCTTGTGTGCACTCCAGTGTGCACC
The DNA here is from genome assembly GCF_038502225.1 of Cherax quadricarinatus. Lineage (NCBI taxonomy): Eukaryota > Metazoa > Arthropoda > Malacostraca > Decapoda > Parastacidae > Cherax > Cherax quadricarinatus. Next base: position 13,730,257 of record NC_091354.1, on the reverse strand, counting down.
CAACCATATGTACATTCATGTGTACACTCTTGTGTACACAATGTGGCAGTGACCGCATTCAGCTTAATATTAATATTAACACTTCTCTGGCAGTGTTAATATTGTTAACACTTCTCTGACAGTGTTGTTAATAATGCTAACACGTCTCTGACAGTGTTGTTAATATTACTGTTCATTTTTAATTGTTTCAAGTTGTTCCATTGTGGTTCATTTGGTATTATTAGTGGGAGACCTTTTTTAATGGCCAAGGTTACTACCCAGATTTGCATAGCAATATACATTTATTTTAACTATATGTGTGTATGGGTTTGTATGTTTTTTCCTATATGTATAATATGAATATAATTGTCATATATATATATATATATGTATATATATAAATATATATATATATATATATATATATATATATATATATATATATAGTTCATGGATGATGTTACACTGGCAAGCACAAGGAAGACCTTTCTAGCAGATCATACTAAGGTGATGAATGGCGCGGGGACAGGCTATAGGTCTCATCTATCCAAATATGAAATCATGTCAGTCACTCAGCAGGTGATCCATGCAGTGAGAGCCATACTTCCATGCGCGTCGGTCATTGGCCGGACAAATAGCATCCTGCTTGGAACACCTCTTGGAAATGATGCCATTGACTCAGTTGTAGAGAACAAACTGGGTGATTTGAAGAGAAAGGAACAGCGAATAGGCAATATAGACGCCCACGACGCCTTGTATCTTCTCACAGAGTGCTTTACTCTGCCCAGGCTAACATAGTCTGTAAGATGTACACCCTCATACGGCAGCCCCTTACTGCATGGATATGAGCCTCTTGAAGTTGATGTTCACGAAAGTAGAAGATGGACAGTAGGAACAAGATACACCACCAGTCAGACTAGGAGGTATTGGTGTCCGCAAGGCAACACAGAATGCACTGCCTACGTTCCAGTCTTCGTGTGTGGCATTCAGTGAACCTGCAGCAACAGTTTTTCCTGAACAACTTAGGGATAATGTTGGGGTTTGTGACCAAAAGTTCATTGGTGGAGCCAGGTTCTGAGATACTCTAACAGGCTCTGCGACCAGATATGCTTCCCCAAACAGCAACACACTGCGATGGCTTCACAATGGAGAATGCAGGCTAGATCATAGTCTTATTACAATGGTTAGTCAGGCTAGATCATAGTCTTATTACAATGGTTAGTCAGGCTAGATCATAGTCTTATTACAGTGGTTAGTCAGGCTACATCATAGTCTTATTACAGTGGTTAGTCAGGCTAGATCATAGTCTAAGTCTGGTTAATCAGAATAGATCATAGTTTCAATCTGGTTAATCAGAATAGATCATAGTCTCAATCTGGTTAATCAGAATAGATCATAGTCTCATTCTGGTTAATCAGAATAGATCATAGTCTCAATCTGGTTAATCAGAATAGATCATAGTCTCATTCTGGTTAATCAGAATAGATCATAGTCTCATTCTGGTTAATCAGAATAGATCATAGTCTCAATCTGGTTAATCAGAATAGATCATAGTCTCATTTTGGTTAATCAGAATAGATCATAGTCTCATTCTGGTTAATCAGAATAGATCATAGTCTCATTCTGGTTAATCAGAATAGATCATAGTCTCATTCTGGTTAATCAGAATAGATCATAGTCTCATTCTGGTTAATCAGAATAGATCATAGTCTCATTCTGGTTAATCAGAATAGATCATAGTCTCATTCTGGTTAATCAGAATAGATCATAGTCTAAGTCTGGTTAATCACTTTCACAAAATTCCTTCACACAATCACATTGCTCTTTTTTGCATTCACTTCAGTTTCCATTTACACAAACTGTCAGCCCATCATAATGCTGTCAAACACATCAACGTAATGAAATTTAGATTTGTATATGCACTGGGCATAAATACCTCAACACAAATTGACATTAAGGTGAATCCGTCATGTTATAAATCAACAGTAGACATGAGTGTATTAACAGAAGGGAAGAAGTAAATAAAGAATTAATATGCGTGTAGTATGACATGATGATCATGAATGTAAGCCAGTCAGCCTCTCATGAGGACGACTACAGTTTACTATATACTAGAATTACCTTCTAGACAACTTCAAGTAAACAAAGAAGATATTAAGCTTAGTAAGAGAAGGAAGCTCCATTACGGGTAGAAAGTTCCACTCTCTCCTCACATTGAAAAAAGTACTTTGAAGGCAAATAGAAAGCAGAAAAAAATCAATATTTTAAGTTTCTTTAAATACCAGTACAGTACTATATAAACTTCATATTAAAAGCTTGTGTCTTGTGTCTGTCTAGTTGCTGGACGATCACGACCTTAACTGAGGACAAGAGTGACGCTCACTGGAAATATTACTAGAAAAGCAGATGACATTGTTAAGCTTGTTGTTAAAGCTTAGGCAACTGACTTAAGCTTGTTAAGGCTGGAGCAAGAATATTAAATAATTGTTTCTATTGATTCATAGTTTAGTAAACTTCGTTTTTGAGGTGATCACTAACTTGGCTGTGAAATTCTGGCTGACGCTAAGTATTTTACAATATTACCTTTGCAACTGACGATAGAAGGGCAAAACTTTACAATTATTTTAGACATTGAGAATTTCTGGAGTAAATTTTAATTTATTTCAAACCAGAGAAGCTGTCCTCTTCACATACAGTCATTGTTGGACTCACGAATTTACAAGTTTCACTTGAGTTTTTTCAAGTCAATCTGCTATATAAAACTCAAAACTTCTGTTATAGTTTTATACACAAATAACCCGCACATAGAATAGATGAGCTACGACGACGTGTCGGTCCGACTTGGACCATTTGCAAAGTCACACTAACGAGAAGGAAATCAAATCAAATCAAATAAGTTCAGGTGAGATCCCAATGGGATGAGCGGGGAAGACGGGACAGACGAAGAATAGCTCTAGAGAGGAGTGTTCTTAGTCAGAGAAATAGAGCCAGGGCTTAACCCAGCAGCTAAGGCGATCGTGGGGCAGACTTGAGAACAGGAATAGCAGGGACTGTTGCATCGAACTTGTGGTAGTTGAAGTCTTGAATCTTGAGTAGCTGGCAGCAGGCTAGGTCACATATGGGAATTATAGGAGTAACTGAGGAGGCAAGTTAGCAATGGAGCCATTTTCGAACTTTTTGAAGCTGCTCCTAGATAGGTGGTATAGTTTAGCCTTGTTACTGAAGGTAAAACGTAGAGGCTTGATGAACTCAAGAACTTGGGTGAGTGTGAAGTGAAGCGGTGATTCACATGCATACTTGACTGTTCCAGCACCGAGGCTTTTGTAGAGTTCAGTACAGGTCATGGTGTCAGTATTTGAAGAAGAAGTGTAAAAGGTAAGGTTTTCCCATGAGGGTTTACTGGAGTCGTCGTTATCTTCCTCTTCTGGAGTGGATTTATTGAGAGAATCTACGATGGTGGTAACAGGTGACTGAGGGTCGACAGGAGCAGCTGTAATGTGTAATGGTTGTGTAACAGCAGGCTGGGAGAGGTAGGAGACGGTGGTTGAGGCAACATGATCAACGTTGTCAGCGGTGGAAGTGGTTATAGAAGTTACAGGAGTAGTTGCTTGGGCAGGAGACAGGTCTGCAGGTGCAGTAAAGTTCAGGACGTTGGGAAGGATCTTGAGGATGTCTGCTGAAGGTGTGGAGTCCGGAAAATTAAAGGCAGGCATGTTGTTCAGACGGAATAGTTCGTTAATAGTGGTGTTGAAAGTGCCGGGGTTTGCTGCGTTTGCAAGGTGTGCATACACCATGCAGTACAGCACCTTGGAGGAATCTCCGTCTGGGAGTGGAGAGAGGGAGTTGCTGGGCGATGGTGCCTGTAGATTAGCGTGTAGAGTCTTGGTGGTGTCGGTTTGTGGTTTGGTTATTGCAGCGTATGTCGGTGAATTGGAGGTGTTCTTCAGAACTTTAGTTTTCTTCAATATGATTTCTTTCCTGAGTAGGCACTTAGCTGCAAGGGTATGATGATTACCCTTGCAGTTAAGACAAGTTGGTGCTGTAGTAATGGTGCAGGATCTGAAATCGTGTCCACCATTCTCACATTTTGAACAAAACTTCTTATCCTTGGTGGGGCAGTCCTTGGTGGTGTGTTTATAGGAGTAGCAGGTCCAGCAGTGGGAGATATATGTGAAACGTTCTTGTTCTATATGACTAGGGTGAATGTGGTAATATGAGATGGCCAGACCGTCAGAGAGAGCTTGGGCAGCCATGGAGATGTCTGAGAATGTAATCTTTAGCATAGATGAGGCGTTAGGGATCTTGTAGATGCTGTCTACCGAGGCCCAGGTGTTTTGTTCCTCAATAGATGTCTTCAGTGCTTCAGTAGAGAGAGAGGTGACCATATTTTCCAGTCTTTTCACAAAGACCGAACGTTTCGACTTCAAGAATGGAGACGGGGATAGAGTGAATTGTTGTGTTTGTAGGGTCCTGATTGAAGAGTCGTCCATTAGTTTTGATGCTTCCGTGTCGTCTGTGCAGACGACAATGAAGGAGTCCTTCAGAGAGTGGATTGCCGTAAATTTGGCCTGCAGGCGGGTCTTAACGACGGTAGCTAAAGCTAACTTCGAGGAGTCATTTATTGCACCATTCACAGGCTTGATTTTCACACGATTCGACAGCATTGTGAAAAGGATGTGAGGTTTGTAGAATATAAATTCTACACCCCGGCGGGATCGAAGAGAGGCTTCTTGACTGTAGAGCAACTGTGTGAACGAGAAGGAATGAACGAAAGTTCAGGTAAGATCCCAAATGGGATGAGCGGGGAAGACGGGACAGACGAAGAACAGTGCTGGAGAGGAGTGTTCTTAGTCGTAGAAATAGAGCCAGGGCTTAACCCAGCAGCGAGGCGATCGTGGGACAGATATTGAGAAGAGAAATTCAGGCTCTTCTGTTGGGACTCCGGTGGGGTGAGCGGGAAGGAAGGGACATGCGACGTTTAGAGCTAGAGAGGAGTGTAGAACTGAGCCATGTCTTAACCCAAAGGGTAAGGCGAACGTGGATCAGAGAATGGTACCTGTCATAGAAGGTACCTCTCGGAGAATCCAAGGTTATTTGTAAATAGGGTTAGGAGCAGGATCATGCAAGGAGTAGAAAAGGTTGTGTTGGTTTGTGGGTCTGCGAATGTCTTCGTCAAGGAGAGAGGTCCAGTAGTCATGTCGTGTCACAAGTTTGTCAATCTCTCTGTCACTGAGCGTCTTCCAGTACAGATTCAGTGCAGGGATGTCTAACTGGGCATGTAGAGACTCGCATGTGGCGAAGTCCTCCCATCTGACATCAAGCACCCAGCGCAGCGCCTTGTTCTGGACACGCTGCAGTTTAAGTAAGTTTGTTTTTGCTGCAAGAGAGAGGGCTAGAGGAGAGTAAGTTATCAGAGGACGTATAAGGGATTTGTAGAGGTGTAGTTTGGTGCGTTGAGAGGCATGTTTCAGCTTGTAGAGGCCCGCAAGGGCCTTACTAGCTATTGCATGCCTTGAGTGAATGTGTCCGTGTAAGCGTAGAAGGTAGTCAAGATTAACGCCAAGGACAGTGACAGATTGTGTCATGGGGATGTAAGTGCGGGTGTCAGCTGTTCTGAGCTCGACAGGTAATGGGGGATCACGTTTTCTGTAGTTAAAATATGTAATGCTGGATTTAGCTGCATTGGTTTTGATCCTCCATTTTTGTTCCCAGATGGCTATCCTGTCGACCTCATTTTGTGTTTTGTGTGTGAGTGTATCTATATTGGCATGAGTGATAAGTTGTGTAATGTCGTCTGCATAGGCTAGTGTGATGGAGTTTTGGTATACAGGTGTTGGAATGTCGTTAGTGTATAAAATGTAGAGGGTAGGGGAGAGGACAGATCCCTGGGGTACTCCAGCATTTAGTGTGAAGTAGTCAGAGTAACAGCCTTGGAATTTGATTCTCATGGTACGGCCGTCTAGGAAGTTGCAGAGGAGTTTACGAGTAGTGAGAGGCAGGTTAAAGTTAGTGCAGAGTTTGTACTTGAGGCCTTGGTGCCAGACAGTGTCAAAAGCTTTTTCAACGTCTTTTGCAACCAGGGCTGTCCTGTTTCTTTGTTCTGTGTTTATGTGGATGTAGTTGAGAATGATGTTAATGGCATCTTGTGTGGATCTGTGTGTTCTGAAGCCAAACTGACCATCAGAAAGTAGAGAGTTGTGTTCCAGGTATCTGCGAAGGCGATGGTTGATGAGTTTTTCAAAGAGTTTACCTAAAGTTTCGAGGAGGCTGATAGGGCGATAATTTCTAGGATCAGAGTGGTCTTTTTTGGGTTTAGGAAGGAGGATAGCAGTAGCAGCTTTGAAGAGGGAAGGGAAGTATCCAGAGGCAAGGGAGGCATTGAGGAGGTTTGTGTAGGCAGTAATGATAGAGTCAGGAAGGTGTTTTAGGATAATATGGTTTAGGCCAGAGGCGCCAGGAGCCTTGGGAGGAAGGTGTCTGAGGAGAGTTTTAATGTCTGTGTTGGTGAAAGGAGTGTCGAGTTCTTGGGAGGAGGTAAGAGAGTCTAGATGAATGTGGCTATCTGGTGTTGTATCTTGTGTGTGTGCAGTGTTCCAATGTTCTATGTTCTGAATGTGTTGAATAACGTTAGGGTGAGGTCGGTGAGGGTGGAAGATGTTCTCCCAGATGTGTTTGAAGATGTTGGTAGCAGCCTGCGGGTCTGAGATGTGTGTGTTGTTGTGGGTGATGTGTTTGAATTTGTTGGTGGGAGTAGTGCCTCTTATTTTTTTGATAAAGTTCCAGAAGGCTTTAGTGTTTTTAATACGCTGTTTGTCAGCTTGTTGTATGAGTTGTGACCAGTGATTGTTGTGGTCTTGGTCTAGACTGTGTAGAATGTTGTTTCTAAGGTAAGTGAGATCTAATCGAACTTGATTAAATCTGTGTGTGTTGTAGAGGAAGCGGTTGTGGTAGCAGATAATTAGTCTTCTTGTTCTGAGTGACGGTTTGAAGGAATAACGAGTGGTGTGAGTTTTCTTTGGTATTGCGTTGTTGGCTGCTTGTGTAATGGTGTCCTGGATGAGATCAAGTTGAGTATCGATGTCAGAGATAGGTTTGTTGTTATAGTCATAGGTGAGGTTAATATTGTCTATGTGTTGTTTGAAAGCATCCCAGTCAGCGTTCTTGTAGGAGAAGGAAGGTGTGGTTGGAATGAGGATAGGGTTGGAGGAGATGTGCAAGATGACTGGGATGTGATCAGAGCCTGTAATAGGGCCAGGTGAGATGTAGTGTTGAAATAGAGAACTGGCTCGGTTTGCCAGAATGATGTCTGGTTTGCCTTGGCCCATGTGATTGAAGAAGGTATTGAAGTCTGGGCCGAGATGAATTAGGTGTTTATGGTTAGTGAAGTTGAGTAATTGGTGACCAAGTTGGTTGTTACTGGTGTGATGAAAGGCGGTGTGTTTGGCATTCATGTCAGCTAGTAGGTATGTTGGTGTGTTGGTGTAGTTGAAGACTAAGGAAAGGTCGTGTATGTTGAGAATAGTGTTTGGGCGAGCATAGATGGTGAAAAAGATAAAGGGGCCAAGGTGGGTGTGTATTCTGACTGCAAGACAGTGTTGGTGAATAAAAGGGATTGGGAGAGATTCGTGTTTTATGTTGGATTTGACAAGGATGGCAACCCCATCGTGGGGATCATAGGGGGACTGTAGTGCAGTATAACCATAATGGCGGATACGTTGAGGGGCTTTGAGGCAGGTACTGTTTAGCAAAACAATATCTGGTCTCTCTGCTTCAAGGAGCTCGGCCAGTAGGTGTCTAATAGTAAAGTAAGAACGTACGTTGAACTGAATCACTTTAAACATGATTTAATGGTTTCGTCATAGCAAAGTTAATGTCGGAGGAGTTTGGATTAAAACCCGTGATAGTGGTGCCATCAGTGGATGCGAGTTTGTAGGTGTTACAGACCCGTTTCCTGGAGGGGGAGGAAGAGATGGATCTGTTTTTATGTTCTTTTGTATGTCTGTCAGAAGTTGGGGCAGGTTTGGGTTTGAGTGGATTTTGTCTGGAGGAGGTGGAGTTGGACCTGGATGAAGTTTTGGTTGTGGTGGAGGAGTGGGCGAAGGTAGATGCAGAGGAAGTGGAAGCTTTGGTAGGGGATGAGGAAGTGGAAGCTATGGTACTGGGTAAGGAAGCGGAAGCTTTGGTTGGGGATGAGGAAGTGGGTAAGGAGGTCGGGGGAGGGGTGGTCGTAGCAGCAGCAGTAGGGGTGTTGGTGGGAGGGGTGGAAGTAGTGAAGAGGGGTAGGGGGGAGGAGAGCTGGTGGGTGTAGGAAGTGGGGGGGTGGGAGAGAGGGAGGAGGTAGAGGTTGTAGGGGGCTTAGAAGAGAAGCAGGAAGGAGGGATAATTAAAGAGGGAAGATTGTTAGCAGACAAGATTAGGATAAGGACATGTGATTAGTCTGATTGGTAGGCTTGAGAGATTACCATCGCAGAGTGGGCAGCAGTGGCGAGTTGGCAGTTAGTTTTGTAGTCTAGTGTGGGTGTAGGTGTAGAAGGAGAGGTGATTGTAGTCTGTGTGTTGGTGTTTGAAGTGTGTAGAGTAGGAGGGGTAGACCAAGTGCGTGGGGTAACCCAGGCATTGGGGGTAGGGGTGGAAGGTATTGTAGGAGGGGGAGGTGCAGGGAAGGGGTTGGGGAGGGAGGGAGGTTGGCTTTCTCTGAGGGTGGAGAGAATGTCTTTTCTAGTAGGGCAGGAATTTGCAACTGCAGTGTGTGACCCACCGCAGTTAGAACATTTTAGGGGGAGGTTGCAAGTGTTCCAGAAGTGGCCAGTTGCTGAACATCTGGAGCAGGTTTGTGTGGAAGTGCATGAGATTTTGTCGTGGCCGAATTTGTAGCATTTCAGACATTGTGTGATGGGGTGGAAGTTTGGAGTGAAGAGAGAGTTTGGAGGAATGCGGATGGTCTTGGCAAGGATTCCTTGATTGAAGAGTGTAGAGGCGTCAGAAGGAGTTGAACAGCGTATTTTGAGGATGGTAGAGTTTTCAGGTCTATAAATATCGTCAACAGAGACTTTGTTCTTAGTACTAATGTCTTTGATTAAGTCTTCTTTGTCTGTGTCATAGGCAGTCAGGAGAGAATAGTCTACGTGTTTTGCGATCACTGTGCATTTGGCGCGGTGCTCAGGAGTCCAAATAATAGTGAAGCCTGCATTGAGAAGTTTTTGTCTGGTCTCGGTTGAGGTGTACGTTTCGTAAGAATGTCTGTCAAGAAGTAGTTTGAATCCAGAGTTGGTTTTAAAGACTTTATACTGAGGAGCGCCAGTGATCTGGTACAGTAAATTTCCAGGACAGATAGTGGCATGATCAGATTTAGAGTATTTGAGGTTAAGCGAGAAAGAATTGGGCTTGGAAGAGGTGGGGGCAGGGTAGGCCTTAGAAGCAGGAGTAGACAGAGTAGAGGCAGGTGTTGGCAGTAGAGGAGTGGTAAGGGGAAAGGAGGTGGAAGGCATTGCAGGCATCGTAAATTAGATGTGGGGGCCAATCCTGTGAGAAAAATTGGCTAGGCAAGTACGTGTGAAGTAGACACACGTACTTGCCTGATTATAACTTTAAAGTTTCTTGTGGAGTGCGTCTCTGGAGGCACAGGACACTGAGGAGGTGAGCTGTAGCTTGATGGAGCACTGTATGCCCTGAACTGGCTGTAAGGCGTGCAGACCACACATACAGGCTGAGGCGTGGAGACTTCAGACAGCAACAGGAGTGCAGAGGGAAGCTTCCTGCCCTTGGGTAGGCAGCCACCGACGCACCAATCCTGATGGTGAAGACGAAGGTCCAGTAACCACCACTCGGTGAAGAGAGCAACTCTGGCTGTGAGCGATGAGGAGAGCCAACACTAGCTGAATGGCGAGCAGACTTCACATACAGGCTGAGGCGTGGAGACTTCAGACAGCAACAGGAGTGCAGAGGGAGGCTTCCTGCCCTTGGGTAGGCAGCCACCGACGCACCAATCCTGATGGTGAAGACGAAGGTCCAGTAACCACCACTCGGTGAAGAGAACAACTCTGGCTGTGAGCGATGAGGAGAGCCAACACTAGCTGAATGGCGAGCAGACTTCACTTACAGGCTGAGGCGTGGAGACTTAAGACAACAGCGAGGAGAGGCAACACTGGCTGTATAGCGTGTAGACTACACGTACAGTCTGGAGCATGGAGGCTACAGACAGCAACAGGAGTGCAGAGGGAGGCTTCCTGCCCTTGGGTAGACAACCACCGACGCACCAATCCTGAAGGTGAAGACGAAGGTTTAGTAACCACCACTCTGAGGATAGTCACACTCAACACGGGGTAATTAGAGAGGCGAGATCATTCGTCGATGGAGCTGTGTGTCCAATGCGTCGAGAAGGAGAGAAGGAGGGAGTATATATAGGAAGGAGGTGGCAGTGGTAGTAGTGGAGGTAGAAGGTAGTAGTGGGGAAGGTAGTAAGGAGGAGGAGGAGCTAGTCAAATACTGAGAAAGAGGAGCACTGTAAGGGAGTTAGGTGCCCACAGAGGGTAAGAGCAAGAACACAGAGGGAAGGGGGGAGGGGTAATTAAAAAAACGAAGGAACGTCGTCATACGCTCCTCTCTTCTATGTGCACGTTTGTGTATTGTTCCAGTCACGGTATTGTGCCTCTTTTTGTTAGTTATAGTTTTACGTTTGAATTCTGACATATAGATGTCAAGTAAATGTTATAGTTGCCTAGCGAGCTCTGCAAGTACTTTTCTAAACCCATATAATAACTTTGTAAAAACCTCAAAGAATCTTAGTGAATTAAAATGTTGGAATCTGATAATAACCTAGTTAAGTATCAATATTAAAGTTGACCAAAACAAGATTTTTAACCTCTAAGGGACTGACTACCTGTTAAGATCGAAGGACTGAACATCTCGAGAGTACGTCTCCACTTTTCCACTGTCTCCAGTGTTAAAATGCCACTACTGAACTATGAATAAGGCAAGGATCTTGTGTACACTTTCATTAGGAAAAAATAAAAACCCTAGAGATAGTGGCAAAGTTACTCTACTCCAACTTCACTGTGGTTACTCGGGAAGGTGTTGCTGTACAAGTCAGTGGTGTACGTTAAAACTGGCAAGGAAAATGCAAGAACGAATAAAGGAACCACAATGACATCAGTGTAAAACCAGACAAAGCCGGAGAGACAATCAGATTAGCAAAGTGTTAGAAAATACGCTAGAAACTGAACTTAAATAAGTGGGAACGCTTGTCGCTGGCGCCCAGATCTAAGGCATTAAAACCAGACGGTCAGAGAAGGCACAGTGTCTAACAGTTATATGAAGACGGTAACATTAGCTCCACAGCAACAAGATGTAATTATGATTAGTTTGTTAATGGGAACGATACCTTGCACTATACCTTTCCAGTCATACCTGGTAATGTTTGTTAATAGTAGGGAGGCCTAGCGCTGTTTGGTAATGGGATGGATGCCTGTCTAGCACTGTTAATGGGATGTATACCAAGCACGAGTGAACTAGTAGTTGTTTATTTTCTCAGCTGCTCAGTTTATATGATACATCAGGAGACTTTTCTTCTGACTACGAGAATTCTCCTACTACTCGGAGATGGTGTTGAAGATGAGTATTGTGTGAGGTAGACTAGTGCAAGTGTGTAGTGAGTGTAAGTGCTTAGCTGGTCCCGTCCAGCGTGTTTGGTCACGCTGCTCTGAATCACCTGTTGTTTCCTACCTTTCTTAACATTATGTGGTAGCCAGAACCACGACAATGCAGGTGTGTACGTAATTCCATGTAGCGATTGTGACTAAAAATATTGGGGAGAGACCTCTCGAATCCTTCAGATCATGTTGAAAGAAAATCAGCGTGTTTCCAGGACTTGCAACATGCATGATACGAAGGGACCCAACTGGCCATCCTAATACCTTGGAAGGACGTCTAGCTGGTCATAAAAAAAGGGGACACGACACGATGCAGATGCCTGAAAGCTGCACTAATCCAAATGCAAAATACAGTCCAACAGAATCAAGGCTTCAGTTTAGACAAGCCTGCAACACATAAACAGGTCATTGGAAAGACCGGTAGGAATCTTGCAGTGCTCTCACAAAAACATAAGAAAAAAGGAACACTGGCCCATGCGAGGCAGGTTCAATTCTGCTACCGGCTTAAGCCAATGACCCACTTAGTCAGGTCAGGTCACATCAACTTAAGGAAGGAGCACGGCATCAGACCTATTAGCACACGCTAGTCAGGTCCAACTCACACCCACCCACACCTATTCATGTATTTTTCTAACCTATTTTTAAAATTACACAACGTTTTAGCTTCCATTACCAAACCAGTGCTTTTCTGTATCCTTCCTGAATCTGAACTTAAAACCATTGCTGCGAGTCCTGTCTTGCCTAGATATTTTTAGCACGTTATTTACATTCCCTTTATTTATTCCTGTTTTCCTTTTATACATCTCAATCGTATTTCCCCTAATTCTACGCCTTTCTAGAGAGTGCAGATTCAGGGCCCTCAGTCTATCCTCATAGGGAAGATTTCTGATACATGGGATCAACTTTGCCATCCTCCTTTGTATGTTTTCCAGAGCATTTATATTCATTCTGTAATACGGTGACCAAAACTGTGCAGTATAATCTAAATGAGGCCTAACCAAGGATATACAGAGCTGAAGAAATACCTGAGAACTGCTATTATTTAAGCTTCTTGATAGGAAGCTAAGGATTCTCTTCACTTAATTGTGAACACTTATGCATTGTTGTCTTGGTTTTAGATTACTGCTAACCAGAACTTCCAGATCCTTTTCGCAAGTTCTCGCAGTTCAGCTCACAGTGACCTCACTCACCTGCTTGTTATACATGTCTAGTATACTGTACCAACAAGATGACGAATTAGACACATGTGCAACATCTGGGTATCTTTATTTTAGACATTTCGCCAACCATTGGTTATATCAATATAAATTCAAGGACATAATTGGAGAACAGTAAACCTATATACAAAAGATGAGGTAATCAGTCCCTCAGCCTTGGAGTTGAAGAGTACCATAGTCGTGAAGAATCTTCAGACTATGATACTCTTTACCAACGCCAAGGCTGAGGAACTGATTGCCTCATTTTTTGTATATAGTTCTACTGTCTTCCAATTATATCATCCTTGAACTTGCATTGATATAACCACTGGATGGAGAAACGTTTACAATAAAGATACCCAGATGTTGCACATGTGTAATTCTTCACCTCCTTGTTGTACATTCCTGTGAATTGTGTGATGAAGCCTCCCCCCATAGGGGAAACGTCTCAATAAAGTTTCTGTCTGCAGTTGTGTCTTTTTCACTAAGTCCTAGGCATCTCGAGTCAACTTGTGCTACACCTTCCGAATGATGTAAATAAACTGAACCACATAGGGAAGCTCCAGTTAATTTTTACAAGTGCTGATTTAGGATTCCCCGGATCACGTGTCCTAGAGCTGTCATTCAACTCTCCCCCCCCCCGCATGGTTGTTTTGCACACACACACACAATATATATATATATATATATATATATATATATATATATATATATATATATATATATATATATATATATATATATATATATATATATATATATATAGTGGGGGTTCGTAGGAGATATGATGGTTGGAGTTAAACACACCTGTTGGATGGTAACACTTATATTGCAGAGTATGAAGAGGGAGGAGGCCCAGCCTGCCTGTAGCTGCTTTGTAGGTCTAACGGGAACTGAGAGGGATCCCAGACGCGAAGGGCTCACCACGGCATCACGTGATGTCACACAAACTAGTCACTAGGCCTAGCAAAGGGGTCGTATATGCAAAACATATGGATGGTACTATGATACTCACATAAGCTATACATATACAGGGGATCAGCAACTATGCTGACACATTATATATATATATTATATATATATATATATATATATATATATATATATATATATATATATATATATATATATATATATATGTATATATATAAGGGGCCTACATCAGGGACCTACCAGAAGACAAGGCCATAGTCAAACTTGATTTTAGAAATGCCTTTAATATGGTGAAGAGAGATGCTATTTTGCCAGCTGTTCGGGTTTGGTTCCCCAGTCTCTTTCCCTTCATTTCAGCTGGCTACAGCAAACCCTTAATTCTTTTGTTTGGAGAACATGAAATTCAATCATCAGAGGGTGTTCAGCAGGGTGACCCACTCACTCCACTTCTCTTCTGCTTGGCAATAAGAGAACTAATTTCCAGCCTTTGCAGTGAGCTCAATATCTGGTACCTGGATAACGGCACTCTGGCAGGTACTGAAGAGTCCCTGGTGGGGGACCTACAATTGGTGAAAACACAGGGAGAAGACTTTGGACTCATCCTCAATCCCTCCAAGTGTGAAATCATCACAGCAAACCAGGAAATAATCAATGCTGTGCGAAGAATCCTCCCAGAAGTCTCAACTACAACTCCGTCCAACAGTACCCTCTTGGGGGCACCGCTGGATCATCAGGCCATCGACACTGTCCTCAGGGACAAATTGAATGACCTGATGAGAATGGAGGAGAGAATAAGCAGTCTTGATGCCCATGATGCTCTGTATCTCCTCACAAGGTGTCTTACTATGCCAAGACTCACTCACTTCTTGAGGTGTGCACCCTCTTTTGACAACCCAACACTCGATGAATATGATGCACACCTGAGATCAACTTTTAAGGCACTGAACCTGTCACTAGAGGATGAGCAATGGGATCAGGCAACCCTCCCAGTGCGACTGGGAGGTATAGGGGTGCGTAAAGCAACGCATGTTGCTTTACCTGCTTTTCTGTCTTCGTGTTTGGCTTCCAGTGCATTAGTCAAGAAGATAGTGCCCGAACGCTTGAGAGATGTGGTAGGAGCTCAAGACCCCAGGTTTACTGAAGCAGCGATTCGGTGGGACACCCTTACAGACTCCTCCAGTAGACCAGCTCCTCCCAAACAGCACAAACAGTCCCACTGGGACAAACCGATCATGGAAAAAATCGCCAACACAATGCTCTCCAATGCTTCAGGAAAGAACAAAGCTCGTCTCCTGGCAGTGAAGGCACCACACTCAGGAGATTTCCTGTTAGCTGTTCCCAATTCCTCCCTGGGCACCCGTCTCGACCCACAAGCCATTCGGATTGGTGTTGCTCTTCGCCTAGCCGCCCCCATCCTCACCGAACATAGGTGTATTTGCGGCAGGGCGACAACTGATCAATTCGGACTTCATGGTCTCGTGTGTCACACAGCAGAAGGGAAGTATGCCAGACATGAGGTCAATGATTTAATAAAGAGAAGCCTCGCCACAGCCCGTTGTCCAGCTCAATGTGAACCCCAAGTACAGAGGTCTGATGGAAGTCAAAAGCGTCCTGATGGAGCCACTATGCTACCCTGGAAGGATGGAAAGCAGATTGCCTGGGACTACACCTGTGCTGCCACATTGGCAGACACCTACTTGCCATACTCTGTAGTGGAAGGGGGTGGAGCTGCCAGCCACAGGGAGACCCAGAAGATCCGAAAATATGAAGACCTTCCCCCTTGCTATAACTTCATTCCAATTGGGTCGGAGACCCTTGGAGCATGGGGCAAATGTGCTCTAAAGTTCCTCAAAGAGCTAGGTGAAAAGCTCATCATAGAAACCAAGGACCACAGGGCGACCAGTTTCCTTTTTCAGAGACTCAGTGTTGCGATCCAGAGAGGAAATGCCTGCAGCATACTGGGCATGCAGCCCACCGCAGGGGAGCTGGACGAAGTATTCGAGATGTAGCTCTGAGTTACCTATGTTGTTTTACTTTCTGTTGTATTTTTGTGAATGTTTGGCCAATGTATTTTGTCTTTAAATAAAACATACTTGAAATATAGGGGGTGGTAGGAGAAAATTCTCAAACAGCTTCAGGGAGAACCTTAAGTTTTCCCTGAAGCAAGTTTATTCTTTTCTCTGAGGATGAGGGTCCCTACGACAGTTCTAGAGGTGGTACCTCCCTATATATATATATATATATATATATATATATATATATATATATATATATATATATATATATATATATATATATATATATATTAATGAAAGTGAGTGATTGAGTACCAGGTCTGTAGTAGAGTACAAAGTACAAAACCAAATTAATAATTTAAAAATATAGGTTTAGGCATGATATGGATGGTGTTCGCATGTGGTGGACACCTCATAAAACTCCAACATGTTCACTGCAGGAACCATTTACCTTACACTGTTCTTTTTTTATTCAGGTTATTTATTATTATTATTTATTTATTTTTTGCTTTGGGTGATGCTTGTGGAAGGTGGCTGTGATGTTTGGCCCCGGGCTGATGATCTGCATTAATGCTTGAGACACTAGTGTTTTGGGTAATGGTGTTTTGATTTCGTGTGGTTTGTGGTGCTTATAAAGTAGTTACACTTGTTTTTATAATGGTAATTTGGTAGCCCTGCACCCATAGTGTAACCCATCTACTGAGGTAACTATTTGCCTCTCCACCCATCTACCAAGGTATCTACCTACCACCTCACCTACTTACCGCTACTAAATTGGTATCCCTTGTGTTTCTCTCCCTTTCCCACCATGTGCAAACATTTCCTGGCTGCTGCTGCCACCAAAACCACCGCTGCCACCATTGCTACCACCACCAATACCAACACTACAACAATCCCCGTTGCGTCAACACCACCACCATCAGGTGACGCTATGGTACGCTCGGCAGAGTTTAGTCAGCTGGCGGCGCAGATCAGCTCTTTGACCACCTCTTTCCACCAGGATGACGTCCTCACCTTCTCCTTCAACGACTCCCGTGAGTATCTTCCTGTTTCTTGTTGACGCTGTGGTGCCATCCACCCACCCACCTGCCATCTGGCACCCACCTACACCAATAGGCAGACACGTCAATGTGGCGTACAGGGCGCATCAGGGTTGTGGGTCAGCCCACCTCAGTATAGCGCAGGTGAAGTCAGCATAGTTTACCCTGTCCACCCATACAAAAGCAAGTCGCATATCTGAATTTTGAGGTCTTCATTGACTGTAAGTATGGCGTCACTTTTTCTGTTAGTTGAGTGACTGGTGATATTATACAGTAGATTCTGAATGACTATAAATATTGTGTCACTTGTTGTAGATCTTGAGTAACTAAATATGACAACACTTGTTGTAAGCTGCGACATCTGTTTCAGACTGCAAACCACACTGACCCTCTCTTTATCTTGACCATGGAACCGTCAAGGGACAGATTAGCCAGAAGCTAATCTGATACTGATACCATAGCTCATGCACCGTCTCACTTACATGCTAAGAAACATAGCTTATGTATGGTATGGTGATACCGACAAACTGTGGAAAAGAACACTTGTGTGCAGTTCAGGACATTAAGTGAAACGTTTTGCCGCGAGTGGCTTCTTCAGTCCTAATTCAGAGTAAGCTAAAACAGGTTAATATATATTAGACTGTGCAGGTAACCGGAAGCAAAAGTGAGGTGAGGCGGGAGGTACATCAAATTGCAGAAACCTACCTGCTGAAAATCTCTCACCGGAAATGCTGAGAAAACAAAATTGAACAAAATTCTTTTCCCTTCAGCCAACAGCCCAAAAGATCGTCATTTTAGCAAGGAACCCATAACCTCTCCCTGGTCAAAATATTTCCTTCCATGCCCTATAGAGTGGGATGCATATTGTCACCATGAATAACGCAAACCAAGCCACCAACCTTTCGCATATCCTCACTATTGGTAACATCCCAGCCACAATACAGAATCATTCATTGATGATAAGTAAGACGCATGTGCAACAGTTAGGCAACTGTATTCAGAAATGTTTCGCCTACACAGTAGGCTTCTTCAGTCGAATACAGAGGAGGCAGCAGAAGCAGTCGAGATGTGAAGACGATGTAATCAGTCCATCACCCTCGAAGGATGAATTGATTATATCGTCTTTACATCTCTACTGCTTCTGCTGCCCTCTCTGTACTCGACTGAAGAAGCCTGCTGTGTAGGCGAAACATTTTGAAATTAAGTTACCTAATTATTGAACATGTGTCTTACTTATCAACTTGTCGGTATTGTATATCATTATCATATTCAGAATCATTTCTTCTTCAGTTGGTGCTTTGAGTGTCTCCTCATCCCCACATTATAATCTGTAGTACATGTATGGTATACAGTACCGACAAGATGAAGAATTACACACATGTAGACGTTTCTTCTTCCGTTGACTTTATCAATACAAATTCAAGAACATAATTGGCTAAGGGACTGATTACCTCATTTTTTGTATATAGTTCTACTGTCTTCAACTGTCTTTCAGTTTGTATTGGTAAAGTCACTGGATGATGATACGTCTACAATAAAGATACCCAGATGTTGCATATGTGTCTGATTCTTCCAAGGATACCCTAGCAAGAGTTTGTAAAATGCAGCGTGAATATTTACAAATACCAGCTGTATCATCTCATTGTCACCAAAGTTGAAGCTTATGTCGGTCCAACACGCAGATTGAGACGATATCAGAGCAGTGTAGGTAAATTGACCTTCGACTGCAAGAACCTCCCGTCCTCAGTCTTCGTCGTGGGACAGCACTCAAAATGAACACTATACACACACATGACAGGCAGACGCTTTTATAGAATTAAAGGCTGTATAAGACCTAGGAATAATGTCAGACGGTCTGTTGTTAAAGAACATAATAAAGCTAGCAAGGAGCTTTTATATAGTAGTATATCATGGATGTCATGACGATTTCGTGAGTCATGGATGTCATCTAGGCCTGTATACTTTGTACATGTACTTGTAGAAATATAGATTATTATTATTCATTAAAGGTCAAGAAAATAATAAGTTGGTTTATGAGAAGTTTCAATACCAGAGAAGTCACTCAGGTGATGGTACTGTTCAGATCACTGGTGCTCTCATTTATGTACTCTAACACTAACTACCCCTCGCTCACTCCTTATCTTCTTACATCCCTACCATCGCAAATCCTTGCCAACAGCGATGTATGACTTATACGCGATTATTATTATTATTATTATTATTATTATTATTATTATTATTATTATTATTATTGCTGTTGTTATTCTTTACTCATTTCTACATTTAAGGCGGGCGAAATATTAAAGGTGGAAAATATGCATTACTTATACCTACTGATAGTATAAAGTACTGACAAATTAATGAATAAGACACATTTGTAACACATGGGTAGTTTTATTGTTGAAAAGTTTCACCTGCATAACAGGCTTCCTCAGTCGAATACAAGTGAATACAACACTGAAACGAGTTGTCAGTCACCTTAGGTGACGGACTGATCATGTCAAATCTACTTCTAGTACTGTATTTGTAATTCTGCTATTGTGTTGCATTTATCTCCTGTATTGTGTTGTATTCATCGCCTGCAGGCGAAACGTTTCGGCAGTAAAGCTGCCCAAGTGTTGCAAATGTATCTTATTCATTATTTCTTGTACTGCTGCATAGAGTAAGGAAAGCAACTACACTGCTAGGAACAACGCAGAGAACTCCAAGTGTTGTACTCACTGGAGAGGAGGAATAAGAGATCCGTGATAATATATTGTATATATGGAAAAATGCCTTAGTAAGGTGTCCAATCTACACACTACCAAAACAGCTGTATCTCTCACTGTATCTCTCACCTGCATCTCTCACTGAAGTGAGAGATACAGGCGTAGAATAAACTTAGTGAAATGGAGAACGCTGTGGTTCCAGACTTCATCTTCCTAACAACACACATAAAGAAGTATTGCAGAGACGATGTTAGAAGTCTTTAAGAAGAAAGTAGACAAGTGCCATCTGGGCTGTGATGGCCATGCAGGACTGCGGGCTGCAAGTTGCAAAAGACCGAGTGATCACACGATCAACAGTAAAGTGATACACGGGAAGAAATAGTTTGTCCAGGTTTTACCGATTCCTGACCTCCAAGGTCCAATCATATCTACTCTTGAGACTGTGTATAGCCTTTGTCTACACCTTTTCATCAGGCGTATTCCACTCACCACCATAATACTGAAAAAGTAATTCTTAACGTTCCTGTGATTCATGTCACCTATGTGTCCTCACCTCTCATCTCAAAAAGCCTGTCCACATCATTTCTGTCTAATCCTCTGAATATTTTGTGTGTTGTGATCATGTCTCAACTAGTGTTCTAGCATTGTTAGTTTGCATTCCTCAAGTCCCATAATCCATCTTCCTATATTAGGTACCAAGCTTGTTGCGTACCTTTGAATATTTTCTAGGTTTATTATATGCTTGATCAGGTGCATATTGAATATTGGCGCCACATTTGTATGATGATAATATCTTGAATGAGTCCTTCTCCATCTTCTGAAAGCAGATTTCAGATCAGCTACTTTTGTATATATCACTGAAGTCCTATGATTTATATGCACCTTTAGTAATATGCTTAGTGCATTGTTTTCTTCTCGATTATTCTTCTTGCAGATTGTGTGCAGTATTTCCCTTCCTAGGCTCTATTTCGTGCTTGGTCTTTTAAGTCCCTATAATGTTTTTATCACTTTGCACTTTCTTGACAACAACGTTTCCAGCTTGTTCATGTCTTCTTGGAGTCAGTCAGTCAGTCAGTCAGTCAGTCAGTCAGTCAGTCAGTCAGTCAGTCTGTCTGTCTGTCTGTCTGTCTGTCTGTCTGTCTGTCTGTCTGTGTCTGTCTGTGTCTGTCTGTGTCTGTCTGTCTCTCTCTGCTTGTAATCTTCATCATTAATTAATTTCATCTGGCACGTCATACTGTATTAAGGATAAAAGAGGTCCAAGCTACGGTTGCCGGGGATTCCACTTGTCAAACCCGTGCTTCCTTTCATACTTATTATTACCGTTTACCTTTTATTCATTAAGTATTCCTCTGTATACTTGTTTACCTTCCCTGCTATCCCTGCCTTGTTTATTCATTAGTATTCCTGTATATATTTGCATACCCTCCCAGTTTGTACAGAAACCTCCTGTGTGGTATTGTGCCACATGCTTTCTTAGAGTCGAGTAAGATATAGTGTACCCAACGTTCCTACTCTTTTATTTCCGTCACTTTCATGAAACGCTGAGGATTCGTGAAGCAAGAAGTGTGTGCTGAGGAAGGGAGATGATTTTTTTTTGAGGGGGGAGGAAGGCGGAGTGTGTCGTCATCCCGAGATACACGAGGAAGACTGGTGGAGGCAGCGGAGAGCTCATTACCTCGCCTACCCTGACAGATTCCCACCACATTGTACCTAAATTAGTTCCGCTTAGACAGCTTGAGCGGTGCCTAGGCAGTTTTAGCATGTACCTCCTCTTTACCTCAGCCTTTCTTTCTCTCACCTCTGCCTCTTATCCCCCGCCATCTGTATTCCTCTCCCCTACGTTTTTCTTTCTTTCTAGTTTCTGGCTCGTGTTTCTCTTTTCCATGGCCCTCCTCAGTCCCATAATCTTCCTTCTACCGCGACCACCTCTTTCCTGTCCCTTGTTTCCTCCCGTTTTCTGCTCTTTTGTCTGCTGCCCAATGTTCTCGCTTGGAATTGCTGCTTGGCACACCACATCAACAGGGGCGTCGTCACCCCTGCAAGCAGAGCGTGAAAGTTGTAGCAGTCACATAGAACCCACACTACTCTCACCACCACTTAATTAAAACTCCTCACTTACTTCTTATTAAAAAAAAAGTTATTTTTTTAGTGCTGTTATTATAAGACCGGAAGCTACCGGGCTGCGACCTGAGTGTTTATATTTCAAGATTCCTCCCGAGAGATCACTAAGTATAGCAATGTCACTCATCCATTGAGTGTGCATAAGTCATACTTTTCAGACTGATTAATTGATAGAGTTAACACTCAACCTCATCCCTGGTTGTTCCACTATTCGAGGGAGTTGCCTGATTACTGCTAGATAACGATTAAAGGAATTGGATCGAACCTTGTTGCCTCCCACTCCCCAAGCGCTGTTTGACATCTACGGATTTAACGTTTACCAATAATAATAATAATAATAATAATAATAATAATAATAATAATAATAATAATAATAATAATAATAATAATGGAGGTGTTACACTAGGCTGTCACATAGAATATGGCCTAAACTAATCCTGGCCGTTGCATGTATTTCCACTTTTGCTTCCATATGTGAGTTTCATAAACCATGTATATCATTGTATATACACCTAAAGATGAGTATTTTTTTTTATAGATATCAGTTTTACAGACTAAGAGGTGTTTTCTTACCTCAGTTCATTACAGAGCCCAGTCCGGGCTATGTGAAGTATACTGCCACTATCCAGGATGTCACCCATAACAGTCAAGTAATACACAGGTACCTGATTACTGCTAAGTGAACAAGAACATGCCCAACGTTTCCACCTGTGCCGGGATCGAACCAAGGACCCTCAGTATGTGCACTGAGTGCGCTACCAACCGAGCCAAGGGACAATTCAGTTCTTGCAGACCGAGTATTGTATATATTTGTGTATATGCACAGAGAGTTGCGCATATTTGTATGTACAAAGGTTAGTTCACTCCCAGGTTTAGAACTAAAGCGCAGCAGACCTACTGACCCATACTTGGCAAGTCCTTCTCAAACCGAAACCCACTAAAAATATTTGCCCAACCCATTATGAGTGCTACTCAAGGAACAAACTTTGATAACCCTCTTAATTCAAGTATAAGTCCCACTTAAATCCAACCCCTCGTGTGTGCGTGTAACTTGTCTTCTCGCTGTGTTAGAGACAATTTAGCGTTTAGTTTTGATAATAATAATAATAATAATAATACATAGTCAAGTAATACGTCTACTACTCCAAGTGGTGGACGCACGTGTTCTTCAGTGTGTTACATCTCTTGGCCCGGCCAACATAGGAGTTAGGTTACGTATGTGTTACTGTTTGCGGAGATCATCGTCCCAGTAACCCGGTGTCAGAAATGACCTAAAGTGGCAAAAAAGGAAATATTTCAGGAATAAGAACTATTAAGAAGTATCGTTGTTGTTGCTTAATAACCAGACATTGTATAGAGATTCTTCTCCCTATTATGACTTGTGGTGAATTGTTTGTAGTTGTTGCTGCTTCTGTTGCTCTTGTAACAACCACACCAACAAGAGCAAGAACAAGAACAAGAACAAGAAGCACACTAACAAGAACAGCAGCAGCATTAAGAACGATACCAAGAAAAACAGCAACAATAACACTCCTTCCTGTGGTCAGATTATTTTAGAGGTATCAGTTATAATTGTTTAACAAAGCGTAATATACAAGTTAGAGTCTTCAGCTTTTAAGCAGCGTGTCACGAGAGTCACGAGTGCCACGAGAGAGTGTCACGAGAGTCACGAGAGAATGTCACGAGAGAGAGTGTCACAAAAGAGTGTCACAAGAGAGTGTCACAAAAGAGTGTCACAAGAGAGTGTCACAAGAGAGTTTCACAAGAGTTACAGGTGAGTAATTCCAGAGATGTTACATGTTATTGCCACGGGTGAGTGAAGTGCCACGGGGAGTGCCACAGGTGAGTGGAGTGCCACGGGGAGTGCCACAGGTGAGTGGAGTGCCACAACTGAGTGCCACAGGTAAGTGCTCCCCCATTCTCACCTGGGATCATTCTCATTCGGTGGCACGCTTCTTGTTCCTTCATATACTGGTCTCAACGTTGGCTCTTCAGAGCATTACGGGTCGTGTTGTTTTACACACTCTGAACATGCTCTTCTCTGTGAACGTGGGAAAACCAGCATCCTCTAAATGATCAGTGCGTTTGTTTTCCAACTTTTCAACTGCTGTTAACTTGAGTGTTGTTACAACGAATTATAACGAAAGCTGTCTTGAAGAGGATGTTACTTCACGGCAAATATTAGACTGTAGTATGTTAATACGTTGCAAAACAAACGCTTAGGGTGAGGACGGGCTGCCTTTTGCCATTGTTCTCTCCCTCCGGCTCTCACCATCTGATACCCACTTCTTCTGTGTGATAGAATCTGAACAGGGGAAACACTATGTAAGTATCATCGTTCTAGGAGTACCAGCAGCACTGCTGATGTACTCATGTTTCTATACTTATAAAAAGCAAACAACACTCACCATACGGGGGCAGCACCGTACAGCTACAGCCCTGAGCACTCTGTAAGTAGCTGTTCGAGTTCAAGCAAGTCCTCTGACATCCCCCTCATTTACCCCCTTAACTCATTACCTCATCTAACAGCACCTTAGCTTACTCTCTAAGGAATATTTTGTGTTCTAGATTAAGAGATTTACTAATATCTTTTAGCTGCATTTTCTAACTACCGGGACCCTGAAAGACCTAGTAGCCCTGATTATTTGGAATGTATTCCAGGACTGTGAAGTAAGTGGCAGTTTAAGTTCAAACTCTAGTATTATGTCAATTTTACCTGAATCTGAACTTAAGTTTTCATTTGCATTTCTCCTGGCAAGTTAAATTTGTAAGTAAAGCAGCGCACGTCTGTGCCAGAGGACACTTGGGCTGAGTGAATGTGTTAGGGAGAGTGCATGTCCTTTATCTCGGGAATAGCCTAGTTGTTAACATCTAGACTCTGTGCGGCTTTTATCATGAGTCAGCTTCAAACTAGTGCTGCGTACTCGGTGATAAGTGTGGCCTATGTTGTGCTAGATAGGTACTTCCAAACTACCGTACCTAACACACACACACACACAAACACACACACACACACACACACACACACACACACACACACACACACACACACACACACACACACACACACACACACACACACACACACACACACACACACACACACACACACACACACACAGAATAACCTAATATCACCTTACTTTAAGGAATATTGTTTATAGATAAAGGGATTTACTAATAGCTTGTGTTGGTGCGAAGAAAGTGATGGCACTGCTGAGTGCATGACACTGCGGTGAAGAAAGTGATGGCACTGCTGAGTGCATGACACTGCGGTGAAGAAAGTGATGGCACTGCTGAGTGCATGACACTACGGTGAAGAAAGTAATGGCACTGCTGAGTGCATGACACTACGGTGAAGAAAGTAATGTCACTGCTGAGTGCATGACACTGCGGTGAAGAAAGTGATGGCACTGCTGAGTGCATGACACTGCGGTGAAGAAAGTGATGGCACTGCTGAGTGCATGACACTACGGTGAAGAAAGTAATGGCACTGCTGAGTGCATGACACTGCGGTAAAGAAAGTGATGGCACTGCTGAGTGCATGACACTGCGGTGAAGAAAGTGATGGCACTGCTGAGTGCATGATACTGCGGTGAAGAAAGTGATGGCACTGCTGAGTGCATGACACTGCGGTGAAGAAAGTGATGGCACTGCTGAGTGCATGACACTGCGGTGAAGAAAGTGATGGCACTGCTGAGTGCATGACACTGCGGTGAAGAAAGTGATGGCACTGCTGAGTGAATGACACTGCGGTGAAGAAAGTGATGGCACTGCTGAGTGCATGACACTGCGGTGAAGAAAGTGATGGCACTGCTGAGTGCATGACACTACGGTGAAGAAAGTGATGGCACTGCTGAGTGCATGACACTGCGGTGAAGAAAGTGATGGCACTGCTGAGTGCATGACACTACGGTGAAGAAAGTGATGGCACTGCTGAGTGCATGACACTACGGTGAAGAAAGTAATGGCACTGCTGAGTGCATGACACTACGGTGAAGAAAGTAATGGCACTGCTGAGTGCATGACACTACGGTGAAGAAAGTAATGGCACTGCTGAGTGCATGACACTGCGGTGAAGAAAGTGATGGCACTGCTGAGTGCATGACACTACGGTGAAGAAAGTGATGGCACTGCTGAGTGCATGACACTGCGGTGAAGAAAGTGATGGCACTGCTGAGTGCATGACACTACGGTGAAGAAAGTGATGGCACTGCTGAGTGCATGACACTACGGTGAAGAAAGTAATGGCACTGCTGAGTGCATGACACTACGGTGAAGAAAGTAATGGCACTGCTGAGTGCATGACACTACGGTGAAGAAAGTAATGGCACTGCTGAGTGCATGACACTACGGTGAAGAAAGTAATGGCACTGCTGAGTGCATGACACTACGGTGAAGAAAGTGATGGCACTGCTGAGTGCATGACACTACGGTGAAGAAAGTAATGGCACTGCTGAGTGCATGACACTGCGGTAAAGAAAGTGATGGCACTGCTGAGTGCATGACACTGCGGTGAAGAAAGTGATGGCACTGCTGAGTGCATGATACTGCGGTGAAGAAAGTGATGGCACTGCTGAGTGCATGACACTGCGGTGAAGAAAGTGATGGCACTGCTGAGTGCATGACACTGCGGTGAAGAAAGTGATGGCACTGCTGAGTGCATGACACTGCGGTGAAGAAAGTGATGGCACTGCTGAGTGAATGACACTGCGGTGAAGAAAGTGATGGCACTGCTGAGTGCATGACACTGCGGTGAAGAAAGTGATGGCACTGCTGAGTGCATGACACTACGGTGAAGAAAGTGATGGCACTGCTGAGTGCATGACACTGCGGTGAAGAAAGTGATGGCACTGCTGAGTGCATGACACTACGGTGAAGAAAGTGATGGCACTGCTGAGTGCATGACACTACGGTGAAGAAAGTAATGGCACTGCTGAGTGCATGACACTACGGTGAAGAAAGTAATGGCACTGCTGAGTGCATGACACTACGGTGAAGAAAGTAATGGCACTGCTGAGTGCATGACACTACGGTGAAGAAAGTAATGGCACTGCTGAGTGCATGACACTACGGTGAAGAAAGTGATGGCACTGCTGAGTGCATGACACTACGGTGAAGAAAGTAATGGCACTGCTGAGTGCATGACACTACGGTGAAGAAAGTGATTGCACTGCTGAGTGCATGACACTACGGTGAAGAAAGTGATGGCACTGCTGAGTGCATGACACTACGGTGAAGAAAGTAATGGCACTGCTGAGTGCATGACACTGCGGTGAAGAAAGTAATGGCACTGCTGAGTGCATGACACTACGGTGAAGAAAGTGATGGCACTGCTGAGTGCATGACACTACGGTGAAGAAAGTAATGGCACTGCTGAGTGCATGACACTACGGTGAAGAAAGTAATGGCACTGCTGAGTGCATGACACTACGGTGAAGAAAGTAATGGCACTGCTGAGTGCATGACACTGCGGTGAAGAAAGTGATGGCACTGCTGAGTGCATGACACTACGGTGAAGAAAGTGATGGCACTGCTGAGTGCATGACACTGC
The DNA here is from genome assembly GCF_038502225.1 of Cherax quadricarinatus. Taxonomy (NCBI): domain Eukaryota; kingdom Metazoa; phylum Arthropoda; class Malacostraca; order Decapoda; family Parastacidae; genus Cherax; species Cherax quadricarinatus. The sequence goes on along the minus strand of NC_091354.1, from coordinate 13,703,063 downwards.
GGTGAAGAAAGTGATGGCACTGCTGAGTGCATGACACTACGGTGAAGAAAGTGATGGCACTGCTGAGTGCATGACACTACGGTGAAGAAAGTAATGGCACTGCTGAGTGCATGACACTACGGTGAAGAAAGTAATGGCACTGCTGAGTGCATGACACTACGGTGAAGAAAGTAATGGCACTGCTGAGTGCATGACACTACGGTGAAGAAAGTAATGGCACTGCTGAGTGCATGACACTACGGTGAAGAAAGTGATGGCACTGCTGAGTGCATGACACTACGGTGAAGAAAGTAATGGCACTGCTGAGTGCATGACACTGCGGTAAAGAAAGTGATGGCACTGCTGAGTGCATGACACTGCGGTGAAGAAAGTGATGGCACTGCTGAGTGCATGATACTGCGGTGAAGAAAGTGATGGCACTGCTGAGTGCATGACACTGCGGTGAAGAAAGTGATGGCACTGCTGAGTGCATGACACTGCGGTGAAGAAAGTGATGGCACTGCTGAGTGCATGACACTGCGGTGAAGAAAGTGATGGCACTGCTGAGTGAATGACACTGCGGTGAAGAAAGTGATGGCACTGCTGAGTGCATGACACTGCGGTGAAGAAAGTGATGGCACTGCTGAGTGCATGACACTACGGTGAAGAAAGTGATGGCACTGCTGAGTGCATGACACTGCGGTGAAGAAAGTGATGGCACTGCTGAGTGCATGACACTACGGTGAAGAAAGTGATGGCACTGCTGAGTGCATGACACTACGGTGAAGAAAGTAATGGCACTGCTGAGTGCATGACACTACGGTGAAGAAAGTAATGGCACTGCTGAGTGCATGACACTACGGTGAAGAAAGTAATGGCACTGCTGAGTGCATGACACTACGGTGAAGAAAGTAATGGCACTGCTGAGTGCATGACACTACGGTGAAGAAAGTGATGGCACTGCTGAGTGCATGACACTACGGTGAAGAAAGTAATGGCACTGCTGAGTGCATGACACTACGGTGAAGAAAGTGATTGCACTGCTGAGTGCATGACACTACGGTGAAGAAAGTGATGGCACTGCTGAGTGCATGACACTACGGTGAAGAAAGTAATGGCACTGCTGAGTGCATGACACTGCGGTGAAGAAAGTAATGGCACTGCTGAGTGCATGACACTACGGTGAAGAAAGTGATGGCACTGCTGAGTGCATGACACTACGGTGAAGAAAGTAATGGCACTGCTGAGTGCATGACACTACGGTGAAGAAAGTAATGGCACTGCTGAGTGCATGACACTACGGTGAAGAAAGTAATGGCACTGCTGAGTGCATGACACTTCGGTGAAGAAAGTAATGGCACTGCTGTGTGCATGACACTGCGGTGAAGAAAGTAATGGCACTGCTGAGTGCATGACACTACGGTGAAGAAAGTGATGGCACTGCTGAGTGCATGACACTACGGTGAAGAAAGTGATGGCACTGCTGAGTGAATGACACTACGGTGAAGAAAGTCATAGTTAACTACAGGTGCTCAGTAAGCTCTACACGGTGACAACGTGTCACTATATAGAGCTTTATGAAGCTCTACACGGTGACAACGTGTCACTATATAGAGCTTTATGAAGCTCTACACGGTGACAACGTCACTATATAGAGCTTTATGAAGCTCTACACGGTGACAACGTGTCACTATATAGAGCTTTATGAAGCTCTACACGGTGACAACGTGTCACTTATAGAGCTTTATGAAGCTCTACACGGTGACAACGTGTCACCATATAGAGCTTTATGAAGCTCTACACGGTGACAACGTGTCACTATATAGAGCTTTATGAAGCTCTACACGGTGACAACGTGTCACTATATAGAGCTTTATGAAGCTCTACACGGTGACAACGTGTCACTATATAGAGCTTTATGAAGCTCTACACGGTGACAACGTGTTACTATATAGAGCTTTATGAAGCTCTACACGGTGACAACGTGTCACTATATAGAGCTTTATGAAGCTCTACACGGTGACAACGTGTCACTATATAGAGCTTTATGAAGCTCTACACTGTGACAACGTGTCACTATATAGAGCTTTATGAAGCTCTACACGGTGACAACGTGTCACTATATAGAGCTTTATGAAGCTCTAAACGGTGACAACGTGTCACTATATAGAGCTTTATGAAGCTCTACACGGTGACAACGTGTCACTATATAGAGCTTTATGAAGCTTTAAACGGTGACAACGTGTCACTATATAGAGCTTTATGAAGCTCTACACGGTGACAACGTGTCACTATATAGAGCTTTATGAAGGTCTACACGGTGACAACGTGTCACTATATAGAGCTTTATGAAGCTTTACACGGTGACAACGTGTCACTATATAGAGCTTTATGAAGCTCTACACGGTGACAACGTGTCACTATATAGAGCTTTATGAAGCTTTACATGGTGCAACGTGTCACTATATAGAGCTTTATGAAGCTCTACACGGTGACAACGTGTCACTATATAGAGCTTTATGAAGCTCTACACTGTGACAACGTGTCACTATATAGAGCTTTATGAAGCTCTACACGGTGACAACGTGTCACTATATAGAGCTTTATGAAGCTCTACACGGTGACAACGTGTCACTATATAGAGCTTTATGAAGCTCTACACGGTGACAACGTGTCACTATATAGAGCTTTATGAAGCTTTACACGGTGACAACGTGTCACTATATAGAGCTTTATGAAGCTCTACACGGTGACAACGTGTCACTATATAGAGCTTTATGAAGGTCTACACGGTGACAACGTGTCACTATATAGAGCTTTATGAAGCTTTACACGGTGACAACGTGTCACTATATAGAGCTTTATGAAGCTCTACACGGTGACAACGTGTCACTATATAGAGCTTTATGAAGCTTTACATGGTGCAACGTGTCACTATATAGAGCTTTATGAAGCTCTACACGGTGACAACGTGTCACTATATAGAGCTTTATGAAGCTCTACACTGTGACAACGTGTCACTATATAGAGCTTTATGAAGCTCTACACGGTGACAACGTGTCACTATATAGAGCTTTATGAAGCTCTACACGGTGACAACGTGTCACTATATAGAGCTTTATGAAGCTTTACACGGTGACAACGTGTCACTATATAGAGCTTTATGAAGGTCTACACGGTGACAACGTGTCACTATATAGAGCTTTATGAAGCTTTACACGGTGACAACGTGTCACTATATAGAGCTTTATGAAGCTCTACACGGTGACAACGTGTCACTATATAGAGCTTTATGAAGCTTTACATGGTGCAACGTGTCACTATATAGAGCTTTATGAAGCTCTACACGGTGACAACGTGTCACTATATAGAGCTTTATGAAGCTTTACACGGTGACAACGTGTCACTATATAGAGCTTTATGAAGCTTTACACGGTGACAACGTGTCACTATATAGAGCTTTATGAAGCTCTACACGGTGACAACGTGTCACTATATAGAGCTTTATGAAGCTCTACACGGTGACAACGTGTCACTATATAGAGCTTTATGAAGCTCTACACGGTGACAACGTGTCACTATATAGAGCTTTATGAAGCTCTACACGGTGACAACGTGTCACTATATAGAGCTTTATGAAGCTCTACACGGTGACGTGTCACTATATAGAGCTTTATGAAGCTCTATACGTGACAACGTGTCACTATATAGAGCTTTATCAAGTTCTACATAGAGCGACATGTTACTGGTGAAAGCTTATTCTGTACCTCTGTCTTCTCAACATTCGAAGTATTGTGATGTAATAAAGACGTGGAAGACTTGGGTGTCTTTATTGTGGAAACGTTTCACCACACAGTGGCTTCATCAGTCCAATACAGAGAAGAATGATGGACTGAACACATCAGCTCCAGGCTGAGGGACTGATTACCTCAAACTCCGTCATATCTTCGACCATTGTTCTCTGTATTGCACTGAGGAAGCCACTGGTTGGCGGAACGTTCCCACAATACACTTAAGTGTTACACACGTGTCTTATTCATCAGTTAATCGGTATCGGTACTGTATGTTATCAGTAATATGATTCTAGGTTATACTTATCTAGGTTAAAAAACATACAATACCCTTTACTTAATATTCTAATGCTAAGTGACTTTAGTGCCAAAATATATTAGATTGTTATGCAAAAATCGCGAAAAAGCGATACAAGATGCAAAACAGACACGAGGGGAGTTGAATGATAACTGTAGGCCTTTCATGTTGCAATCAACACATCAGGAGCTTGCAATGTTGCAGAATAGAGGAATTCCAAGCAAATACTTTCGAAGGAAGCGTGTGTGAACGTATTTGCTTGGATTTCGTCTTCTTTTCTAGAATATTGCAAGCTCCTGATGTGTTGATTGCAACACGAAAGACCTACACTTATCATTCAACTTACCGCGTGATTGTTTTACATATTAGAATATAGAGTTTCTTCTCCGAGAGTTGCAGTGTCTGCTTGTTTTACTCTGCCAGTGACCACAATTAATGTAATGTATTTTGCTGCAGTCACAGGTTCATTAATCACTATGTAAATTTAATTAGAAATGCTTCGCGAACTGCCTTTGTTATCTGAGAGTAATTAGTGGAAGGTAAATTGTTGTGGTGTGATGAGGTGAAGTGACTGGCAGCAGTGGTTGTAAGATTGACCCCTTTTGTGTGTGTGTGTGTGTGTGTGTGTGTGTGTTGTAGGGGCATTATGCGTGGCAGGGCCCGTCTCTAACACTCTTGCCCCTGCCTTCTGCCCGTGTCCTCCGCCCGTGTCATCCGCCCCTGCCCTCCGCCCCTGCCCTTCACTTGCCCCTCCGTAACAGTTGTGGTTAGCGACTACCCCCTGGACCATGCAAGCCCAGACTGTGCCCATTTGCCGCCAGACACTGCCCTCTCACCGCTCCACTCACCCTACACGCCCACGCCCACGCCTACGCCTCTGCAAGGTACACCCTGGTGCTAGTGTTGGTGCAAGCATGCCTAGTTCTTAATGCTTTGCCTCTTTCTTGCATCCCTCTTACTAATCTGTGCTCACCTTGTACACTCGCTTCTCTCATTATTGCTCTCACCTCACCCCCCCCTACACTTGACCTTTCATCTTCTCCCACATCTGCTCCCACACCTGCTCCCACACCTGCACCTACACCTGCTCCCACATCTGCACCTGCTCCCACATCTGCACCTGCTCCCACACCTGCACCCACACCTGCACCCACACCTGCTCCCACACCTGCTCCCACACCTGCTCCCACACCTGATCCCACACCTGATCCCACACCTGCACCCACACCTGCACCTACACCTGCTCCCATGCCTCTTAATCTTGTCTTCACCACTTGTCAATTTTGAATTCCTGGTCTAATAATGCAATTATGCTTCGATATATTATTTATCTAGCATGTATTATTTCTCTAGCATATATTATTTCTCTAGCATATATTATTTCTCTAAGATATATTATTTATCTAAGATATATTATTTCTCTAGCATTTATTGACTCTTATAGCTGCCTTCTGGAAATTCTAGTTGTATTATTGTAAATGTAAATGCCCAGATTTAAGCTTTGTTTACGTGTGGTTTTCATGACTGGAGATGAGATATATGTCTTGTTGCCTTAGGTTGAGACACGTGTCTTGTTGCCTTAGGTTGAGACACGTGTCTTAGTCTTGCACTGAGCTGAGACACGTGTCTTAATTTTGCACTGAGCTGAGACACTTGTCTTAATTTTGCTCTGAGCTGAGAGTGTAGGCCTCCCACACCCAGACTCTCCTCTCAACACCTTCGACGAAACTGAGGAGGACGCTGCCACCCTAGAGGGCGGCGAGGAGCACGCCCACGCTATCTCCAGTGATGGCCACCCACCCACCGCCGCCCACCAACACCATAATCATCACCAGAGTCCCGAAGGAGGAGCTGCAGACCTCGCTGCCACCACCACCACAGCAACCACCACCACCACCACCACTACTACTACCACAACAACTTCACAACCTGCTGCTGATGCCGACTACACATCCGTCCAAGAGGGGTAAGTAACCACCCCTCATGTGTTCTCTGAGGTATAACACTAGCACTTCCCCTCATGTGTTCTCTGAGGTATAACACTAGCACTTCTCATGTGTTCTCTGAGGTATAAAACTTGCACTTCCCCTCATGTGTTCTCTTAGGTATAACACTAGCACTTCCCCTCATGTGTTCTCTGAGGTATAACACTAGCACTTCCCCTCATGTATATTCTTTGGGACTGTATCCTACAGTGTATTCTTCTGTGAGATTATGTCATACATTGTGTCGTGCTCTAACTGTATCTAGCAGCATATTCAGTTCTCAATTTAGTATGTATTAAAAAGGGAGAGAGGGAGGAGTCAGTATGATCCTAGTTTTATCATACATCTAAGTTATGCTTTTATAATTTGTAAATGTCACTGCATGAATACCCAGATAGACGTGTGAGGGCTTAAAGTTAGTGAATACTGATTATTTACTAGTGATTAAGGTAGGTCATCACTGGTCATCAGATAATTAAGGTAGGTCATCACTGGTCATCAGATAATTAAGGTAGGTCATCACTGGTCATCAGATGATTAAGGTAGGTCATCACTGGTCATCAGATGATTAAGGTAGGTCATCACTGGTCATCAGATGATTAAGGTAGGTCATCACTGGCCATCAGATAATTAAGGTAGGTCATCACTGGTCATCAGATGATTAAGGTAGGTCATCGTAATAATGAAGCGGTTAAGACAGGTCATCAGTGATCAACAGATGAAACTTGGCAGTTTGTTTCATCTAGATACTTTACTATTGGTACTAGTACTAGTAGTAGTAGTGATGCTGGCGCCGCCACCGCCTGTGTGCGTTGCGCTACCACCAGTACAAAGCTCTAAGTCTCCTAGACCGACTTATAACGAGGCGTGGCAACGGGTTCAGTGCGTCTCATCGTACGTACTGAAATAAAAACGTGTACGGTATGCACAGTATATTTATGTGAAGAAGTGATTGTTAAGGGAGTAAAGAAAATTATATGAGGGGTGAATATTTTATTGTTGTAAGCTTCGTTATAAATGGCAGGAAGTGATGGTGTGGCAGAGGTGGGATTGTTAGCAACCCCTGGACGAAGACTTATGTCCTTCCCTCATTCTTTTTGTATTTTTCGTTTTTCTTCCTGATCGTACAGCGACCAGAGTACATCTGCAGTAGTTTAAGTATGTAGTGTTGGTGTGTGTGCAGCGGAGGTGTGTTGGCACACAGTATTGGACCTTAACAAAAGTTGTGGGATGATAAGGTTAAAAAAGATTGTATAAAGGCTTTTAGTATTTTAAAATAATACAAGGGAGGCAGAGTATAACTGACAGTAAAAGATGTTTAAAGCAACAGTAAAGAAGCTCAAAAGAAGAGTAAATGTAAAGCAGGACGAGGCATTATCAGCAACTTCTGTTGAGAATAAGGAAGTTTGGCAGAGATGAGTAAGAAGATAAAACTTGAGTTGCAAATGAACTTGTCTGTTAAGAGTGATAATGATGATGTGTTGGGGTCCTGGAGTAGAAGTCTTAAGGAAACCAGAGAATGTTTTGATAAGTTGTTGATGAAATGGAGAAGCAAAATTCATGTGTTAAAAGAAGATTATTGCTAGTTTAGTTAATAAATACCTAACATGGGTCTTTGCTACAAGGTGAGTCGATTAGTGGTGCCGGCAATACCCGGGCCGGGGTGCTGGCACTATACCCGGAGCACCAGCACTACCCGGGGCGCAGCAAGACTGACACATGAAGGTGGGGTAGTTGATAACACTGGAGGGCCACAGCAGCTTCGACCACTCGCTTTATAAAACAGACAGAGGTCTATTACGCTAATACATTACCTGTCATGGGTAGGCCTACACCTGGGCCAGCCGTTGTCGTGAAAATTTTGTCTTATTGCAAATTGCTTTCCTTTTCATCGATATATTTGTTTGGAAATTGGCCAATTACTTTCTGGTAGAACTTGGTGAAATGTAAACAAACCCAGTTCTAGGGCCTGCACAAATTAGGAATACATCCAGCACGAATTGGACCCAGCCAAAAACAAAATGGTGCAAATTTTATGTTTGGGGCATCTGTAAACACTGAATATCAGGGAAAACAAATGGGGCATGCAACTTTGAGCATCCCAAAAATGCCGTGACCTCCTGTCTAAGGGAGTGTGTCGTTCTACCTCCTGCAAATACTTCCAACCTATGATGTGTCATTCTTCAGTCCTTGAAAAACAATGTTACAATACCAGTTGCACTGCATACCATCAAAAAGGGACCAGGAGGCACACACCCCGTATAACACATCATAGTAGCTATGGTAGCTATGACAACACCCTAAGTGATTTTTAGTGATAGGAAACGAAGAAAGAAAATGGAAAGAGATAACCAAAATAGTCCACCACCTTGGAGCCTTGTTGGACTGGAGGCACAGCCAGTGGTGCCTCCGGGCTCACAGCTACTGATGCCAACAACAAAATCCCCCCCCCCCCAACAAACATGCAACACAACCTCATTTATATTTGCTAATATACAGGGCCTTAAGTCATCCACAAACAACAAAATACCTTTCATTAGTGGACTTCTAGGGGAGTCAAATGCAGTGTTTGCGGCCTTCACAGAGACCCCACGTAAAGATTACTTTGACAGTGAAATATGGATACCTGGATACAACCTTTTCAGATGCGACAGAAAGAACAGGCAACAAGGGAGGGTTGGCCTGTACGTCAAAGAGTCTCTCATTTGCACAGAGATACTGAACACCACAAATGATGTAGTTGAAGTTCTGACAAAAATCGAGAACCAAAACTTAGTCATTGTGCTTGTATATAAGCCACTGGATGCAACTTCCCAACAGTTCAAAGGACAACTATCAAAAATTGACTCCTGCCTGGAAAACTTTCCAGCCCCATCCCCAAACATCTTGCTGCTTGGTGACTTCAATCTAAGACACACAAAATTGAAGAATATAGCAAATAATGTTGTAGCAGAAATAATCCCTGGAGGTAGCTCAGATGAAAAGTCACACACACAGGAGCTGCTGAATTTCTGCAACAAACACACCCTAAGTCAGCAGATAGTGGAGCCAACAAAACTGGAGAACACACTGGACCTTATTTTCACAAATAATGAGGACCTGGTAAGGAATATAACAATATCAAAAAACAACAAATTCTGATCACAATCTAATCGAAGTCCAGACTTGCATGCACAGGAGTCCTGATCAGCATGATGCATTCAGTTATGAGGTTACCTTTACCAAATTCAACTTCAACAACAAGAACATCATCTGGGATCAGGTAAACTATGCCCTAAATGAAACATGCTGGGATATCTTAAATTACATGTACCCTTACCAATGCCTTGAAAAGATCACCCTCCTGGTAGGTGAAGTATGTACAAGGTATATTCCTATAAGAAAGAAGAAAAGTAAACTGGAGAGACGCTTCCTCTACAGGAGAAGACGAAGAATCATTGAGCTCCCCAAGAATGCCAGATTATCTGATACACGGAAGGAAGTGCTAACTAGGGAAGTGGAAAATATTGAGCTATAGTTAAAGGACTCATACAGGATCCAGGAGAGACAAGAGGAGCTAAAAGCGATTAGTGGAATTGAAAGAAATTCGAAATATTTCTTTTCATATGCCAAAAACAAGTCCAAAACCACTTCCAGTATAGGACCCCTGCTCAGACAAGACGGATCCTACACAGACGGCAACAACGAAATGAGTGATACTGAAATCGCAATATGACTTAGTGTTCAGCGAGCCACTAACCAGCCTAAAGATAGACGATCCAAACAATTTTTTCATGAGCCTCAAAACCTGGCAATGTATGCCAGATTTATGACATAACCCTAACTCCACTAGACTTTGAGAAAGCCATCGACGGCATGCCCATGCACTCAGCCCCAGGCCCAGACTCGTGGAACTCGGTGTTCATTAAGAATTGCAAGAAACCCCTGTCATGGGCCCTAAGTATGCTATGGAGAAGGGGCTTTGACACAGGCGAGATTCCACAGTCACTAAAAACAACAGATATAGCCCCCACTCCATAAAGGTGGCAGCAAAGCAGTAGCTAAGAACTATAGACCAATAGCCTTATCGTCCCACATCATAAAAATCTTCGAAAGAGTTCTAAGAAGCAGGATAGCAAACCACCTGGACTCCCAAAAATTGCACAACCCAGGGCAACATGGTTTCAGAGCAGGTCGCTCCTGCCTTTCGCAACTGCTAGACCACTATGATATGGTCCTAGATGCACTGGAAAACAAACAGAATGCAGATGTAGTATACACAGACTTTGCAAAAGCCTTTGACAAGTGCGACCATGGTGTAATAGCACACAAAATGCGTGCTAAAGGGATAACTGGCAAAGTAGGCAGATGGATCTTCAACTTTCTAACCAATCGCACACAAAGAGTAGTGGTAAACAGAGTTAAATCAGATGCTGCCATAGTGAAGAGCTCTGTCCCACAAGGCACAGTACTCGCACCTATCCTGTTCCTTATTCTCATATCAGACATAGACAGAGATGTAAACCATAGCACTGTATCATACTTTGCAGACGATACTAGAATCTGCATGAGAGTGTCATCCATTGAGGACACGGCAGAGCTCCAAGAAGATATAAACCAAATTTTCCAATGGGCAACAGAGAATAATATGATGTTCAATGAAGACAAATTCCAACTACTCGTTATGGAAAACTGGAGGAAATAATAACTAGGACTGAGTATACTACAAACCCCAATCACACAATAGAGCGGAAAAGTAATGTGAAGGACCTGGGTGTGGTAATGTCCGAAGACCTCACCTTCAAGAACCACGACAATGCCACTATCGAATCTGCTAGGAAACTGATAGGATGGATAATGAGAACATTCAAGACAAGAGTTGCTAAGCCAATGATAATCCTTTTTAAATCACTTATTCTCTCTGGGTTGGAATACTGCTGTACATTAACATCCCCATTCAAGGCAGGTGAAATTGCAGAACTAGAGAACGTACTGAAAGCCTTTACTGCGCATATAAGTTCCATCAAACACCTTAACAATTGGGAGCGCCTGGAAGCACTTGACTTGTACTCACTGGAGCGCAGGCGAGAGAGATATATCATAATCTACACCTGGAAGATTCTGGAGGGACTGGTCCCTAATATGCACACAGCAGTCACTCCATACGAAGCAAAAGATTTGGCAGGCGATGCAACATACCCCAAGTGAAAAGTAGGGGCGTCACTGATACACTAAGAGAAAACGCAATAAGTGTCCGGGGCCCTAGACTGTTCAACAGCGTCCCACCAGCAATAAGGGGCATTACCGGTAGACCCCTGGTTGTCTTCAAGAGGGAGCTGGACAGATACCTAAAGACGGTGCTGGATCAGCCGGGCTGTGGTTCGTACGTTGGATTGTGTGCGGCCAGCAGTAACAGCCTCGTTGATCAGGCCCTCATCCACCGGGAGGCCTGGTCGTGGACCGGGCCGCGGGATCGTTGATCCCCGGAATGCCCTCCAGGTAGACTCCAGGTCCAGGTAGCGGTGACCTTGTACCGAACTCTCTGTGATAGTTATATTGTGGGAACAAAATTATCTGCTTCCCCTGTCATATTCTATTACAGAGGGGGAGTTTTTCACATCAAGTGATGAAAAGTGTCAGGCAGAGCTAGGAGACACACACACACACACACACACACACACACACACACACACACACACACTGGAGGACAGGAGGGTCAGGGGAGACATGATAACGACATATAAAATACTGCGTGGAATAGACAAGGTGGACAAGGACAGGATGTTCCAGGGAGGGGACACAGAAACAAGAGGCCACAATTGGAAGTTGAAGACACAAATGAGTCAGAGAGATAGTAGGAAGTATTTCTTCAGTCATAGAGTTGTAAGGTAGTGGAATAGCCTAGAAAATGACGTAGTGGAGGCAGGAACCATACACAGTTTTAAGACGAGGTTTGATAAAGCTCATGGAGCGGGGAGAGAGAGGGCCTAGTAGCAACCGGTGAAGAGGCGGGGCCAGGAGCTAGGACTCGACCCCTGCAACCACAAATAGGTGAGTACAAATAGGTGAGTACACACACACACACACACAGAACCATACAACCTATCACACCATCCCAACACACACTACAATCCATACCCACAGCCTCCACCCTACACCGAGCTATAGAATCCCACAGTATGCCACCAGGTCTCCCACCCTCACAGGCCCCCCAAACCACAGTGTTGGAAAGGAAACTGAAGGTATGGTACACAAATGCTGATGGAATAACAAATAAGTGGGAGGAGTGGCATGAAAGAGTCAAAGAAGCATCACCGGACATCATAGCACTCACAGAAACCAAGCTTACAGGTATGATAGCAGATGCCATCTTTCCAACGGGATACCAAATCCTGAGGAAAGACAGAGGGAACAGGGGGGGTGGAGGAGTGGCATTGCTGATCAAAAATCACTGGAATTTTGATGAGCTGGAGAGAGGAGACGGCGGAGAAGAAAGTGATTACATAGCGGGAACGCTTCACTCTGGAGGTCCCAAGGTGGTAATAGCAGTGATGTATAACCCACCACAGAACAGCAGGAGGCCAAGGCAAGAGTACGACGAGAGCAATAGAGCGATGGTTGACACACTGGCTAGAGTGGCCAGAAGAGCTCATGCATGCAGGGCAAAGCTCCTGATCATGGGTGACTTTAACCACAAGGAGATCGATTGGGAGAACTTGGACCCACATGGGGGCCAAGATACATGGAGGGCTAAGATGATGGAGGTGGTACTGGAAAACTTCATGTGCCAACACGTAAGGGACACTACAAGAGAGAGAGGAGAGGATGAACCAGCAAGGCTGGACTTAGTATTCACCTTGAGTAGTGCAGATATCAAGGACATCACATATGAAAGACCCCTTGGGGCCAGTGACCATGTGGTTTTAAGCTTCGAATACACAGTAGAGCTACAAGTGGAGGGAGAAGCAGGAAGGCCAGGACGAATGAAGCCAAACTACAAGAAAGGGGACTACACAGGAATGAGGAACTACCTGAACGGGGTTCAGTGGGATAGAGAACTGGCAGGGAAGCCAGTTAATGAGATGATGGAATATGTAGCAACAAAATGCAAGGAGGCTGAGGAGAGGTTTGTGCCCAAGGGTAACAGGAATAATGAAAAAGCCAGGATGAGCCCATGGTTTACCCAAAGGTGCAGGGAGGCAAAAACCAAGTGTGCTAGGGAATGGAAGAAATATAGAAGGCAAAGGACCCAGGAGAATAAGGAGAGCAGTCGTAGAGCCAGAAACGAATATGCACAGATAAGAAGGGAGGCCCAAAGACAATATGAAAATGACATAGCAGCGAAAGCCAAATCTGACCCGAAACTGTTGTACAGCCACATCAGGAGGAAAACAACAGTCAAGGACCAGGTAATGAGGCTAAGGAAGGAAGGAGGAGGAGAGACAACAATAAATGACCGTGAAGTATGTGAAGAACTCAACAAGAGATTCAAAGAAGTGTTCACAGAGGAGACAGAAGGAGCTCCAGAAAGACGGAGAGGTGGGGCACACCACCATGTGCTGGACACTGTGCACACAACCGAGGAAGAAGTGAAGAGGCTTCTGAGTGAGCTAGATACCTCAAAGGCAATGGGGCCAGATAACATCTCCCCATGGGTATTGAGAGAGGGAGCAGAGGCGCTATGTGTACCCCTAACAACAATATTCAATACATCTATCGAAACAGGGAGATTGCCTGAGGCATGGAAGACAGCAAATGTAGTCCCAATCTTTAAAAAAGGAGACAGACATGAAGCATTAAACTACAGACCAGTGTCACTGACATGTATAGTATGCAAAATCATGGAGAAGATTATCAGAAGAGTGGTGGAACACCTAGAAAGGAACGATCTCATCAACAGCAGCCAACATGGTTTCAGGGATGGGAAATCCTGTGTCACAAACCTACTGGAGTTCTATGACATGGTGACAGCAGTAAGACAAGAGAGAGAGGGGTGGGTGGATTGCATTTTCTTGGACTGCAAGAAGGCGTTTGACACAGTTCCACACAAGAGATTGGTGCAAAAACTGGAGGACCAAGCAGGGATAACAGGGAAGGCACTACAATGGATCAGGGAATACTTGTCAGGAAGACAGCAGCGAGTCATGGTACGTGGCAAGGTGTCAGAGTGGGCACCTGTGACCAGCGGGGTCCCACAGGGGTCAGTCCTAGGACCAGTGCTGTTTCTGGTATTTGTGAACGACATGACGGAAGGAATAGACTCTGAGGTGTCCCTGTTTGCAGATGACGTGAAGTTGATGAGAAGAATTCACTCGATCGAAGACCAGGCAGAACTACAAAGGGATCTGGACAGGCTGCAGACCTGGTCCAGCAATTGGCTCCTGGAGTTCAATCCCACCAAGTGCAAAGTCATGAAGATTGGGGAAGGGCAAACAAGGCCGCAGACGGAGTACAGCCTAGGGGGCCAGAGACTACAAACCTCACTCAAGGAAAAAGATCTTGGGGTGAGTATAACACCAGGCACATCTCCTGAAGCGCACATCAACCAAATAACGGCTGCAGCATATGGGCGCCTAGCAAACCTCAGAACAGCATTCCGACATCTTAATAAGGAATCATTCAGGACCCTGTACACCGTGTACGTTAGGCCCATATTGGAGTATGCGGCACAAGTTTGGAACCCACACCTATCCAAGCACGTAAAGAAACTAGAGAAAGTGCAAAGGTTTGCAACAAGACTAGTCCCAGAGCTAAAAGGTATGTCCTACGAGGAGAGGTTAAGGGAAATCAACCTGACGACACTGGAGGACAGGAGAGATAGGGGGGACATGATAACGACATACAAAATACTGAGAGGAATTGACAAGGTGGACAAAGACAGGATGTTCCAGAGATTGGGCACAGTAACAAGGGGACACAGTTGGAAGTTGAAGACACAGATGAATCACAGGGATGTTAGGAAGTATTTCTTTAGCCACAGAGTAGTCAGTAAGTGGAATAGCTTGGGAAGCGATGTAGTGGAGGCAGGATCCATACATAGCTTTAAGCAGAGGTATGATAAAGCTCACGGCTCAGGGAGAGTGACCTAGTAGCGATCAGTGAAGAGGCGGGGCCAGGAGCTCGGACTCGACCCCACAACCTCAACTAGGTGAGTACAACTAGGTGAGTACACACACACACACACACACACACACACACACACACACACACACACACACACACACACACACGAAATAGAGCTTATAAATATATCTTCATCATTGCTCAGCGAGACATACCAATACTGTAAAATAAATGTGCTTGATGAAATTGGTGACTTAAAAGTGCACATATAAATATAGTGTCAATTCAGTGTTGCAAGAACCAGCGTGAATATCAGGACACCAACACTGCTTCATCTATGCCAAGCAACAACAACTAAAATCCAGGCTGACATAAGACAAATTGGGCACTTAGAATGTACTTTACATCAGTTTACCAAGGGTAGGCCAGGTAGCCAAGCTAGCATGGTACAAAATAAAACATTGGACTCCACGGTAACTCTCAGAGATCTGTTTATATCGCCGTAATTGTGGGGTTGCGCAGGGATGGGGCGTGAGGGTGGGTTGACGAACATGGTCATCATGGGGAAAATACCTGGAGGATCTTCGGGGGGTTAACGCCCCCACGGCCTGGTCTATGACCAAGGGAGGAGGTTAGGGTAGGAGATTAAGGAAGGAGGTGGGGTGGGTGGGGGGTTGTTACAACGAGGAACTCTGGGTCAGAATTTTCCTGCTGTAAATCGGGACATCCCCCATTGGGGTTATTGAAAAGAAAAGTTTCATTAAGTCTGCGAGGTGGAGTGAAGAGGATGGGCGGCAGGACAGGTGCATGTGAGGAGGGCTGTAAGGTCGAGAGTCCCGTGGGTGTGGCACTAGGGTGTGGATCTTTGTGTAGGTGGGTGGGTAGTGCCCTCCCGCCCACACCAGCTCGGGCCAGGTCAAGCACACGGAAGTTCAGCCTCCACTTTTATTTCTTCCGCCGACGCCTCAGGGAGCAATACTCGGAGCTGATGCCCCTACACCAGCCGAAGCCGCAACCGCAACCGCAGCCGCAGCCACGGTCGCAGCTTAGCCACCGTATGACTGCCTCAGCAACAGTGAAATACTGACTGTTAAGAGAATAGTCGGGACATTGACTTAAACATTAAAGCTAGAAGAATTAAGTCACGAGACACAGAGTCGAACAATTCACAAATAGCCAACAATTTTGAGAGGAAACTAGGCGATGTTTCGGTCCCTCCTGGACCGAAACAGCTGATCAAAGAGAATTTGTAAGTAGTTACCATATTTCTTATTAGAGTGTGGCTCACCAGTCTGGACCTGGGGTACAGTGTGACCCACTAGTCGGGACCAGTCTAGACCTGTGGTACATTGTGGCACACCAGTCTGGACCTGTGGTACATTGTGGCACACCAGTCTGGACCTGTGGCACATTGTGGCACGCCAGTCTGGACCTGTGGTACATTGTGGCACACCAGTGTGGACCCGTGGTACATTGTGGCACACCAGTCTGGACCTGTGGTACATTGTGGCACACCAGTGTGGAACCGTGGTACGTTGTGGCACACCAGTCTGGACCTGTGGCACATTGTGGCACACCAGTCTGGACCTGTGGTACATTGTGGCACACCAGTCTGGACCTGTGGTACATTGTGGCACACCAGTCTGGACCTGTGGTACATTGTGGCACACCAGTCTGGACCTGTGGTACATTGTGGCACACCAGTTTGGACCCGTGGTACATTGTGGCACACCAGTGTGGACCTGTGGCACATTGTGGCACGCCAGTCTGGACCTGTGGTACATTGTGGCACACCAGTGTGGACCTGTGGTACATTGTGGCACACCAGTCTGGACCTGTGATACAATGTGGCACATCAGTCTGGACCTGTGGTACACCAGTCTGGACCTGTGGTACATTGTGGCCCACCAGTCGGGACCTGTGGTACAGTGTGACCCACCAGTCGAGACCTGTGGTACATTGTGGCACACCAGTCTGGACCTGTGGTGCAGTGTGGCCCACCAGTTTGGACCTGTGGTACATTGTGGCACACCAGTCTGGACCTGTGGTGCAGTGTGGCCCACCAGTCTGGACCTGTGGTACAGTGTGGCCCACCAGTGTGGACCTGTGGTGCAGTGTGGTCCACCTGTCTAGACCTGTAGTACAGTGTGGCCCACCACTCTGAATCTGTGGTACAGTGTGGCCCACCAGTTTGGACCTGTGGTACATTGTGGCCCACCAGTCTGGACCTGTGGCACAGTATGGTCCACCTGTCTAGACCTGTAGTACAGTCTGTCCCACCAGTGTGGACCTGTGGTGCAGTGTGGCCCACCACTCTGGACCTGTTGTGCAGTGTGGCGCACCACTCTGAACCTGTGGTACAGTGTGGCCCACCAGTTTGGACCTGTGGTGCATTGTGGCTCACCAGTCTGGACCTGTGGCACAGTGTGGTCGACCTGTCTATACCTGTAGTACAGTGTGGCCTAAGAATCTGTACCCATCTGGAGAGTTTATCTGGAGAGAGTTCCGGGGGTCAACGCCCCCGCGGCCCGGTCTGTGACCAGGCCTCCTTAGGTCAGTGTCCCAGGATGCGACCACACACCAGTCGACTAACACCCAGGTACCCATTTTACTGATGGGGAACGTAGACAACAGGTGGAAAGAAACACGTCCAGTGTTTCTACTCTGGCTGGGAATCGAACCCAGACCCTCACCGTGTGAAGCGAGAGCGTTAACCACCAGGCCACCAGAGTGGTACAAGGAGTTCCATAAATCTGAACGCATAGTATAGTGTGCGCCTCGAGTCTGGACCCACAGTACAATGTGTCTCACGGTTCTGGACACGGTATAATGTGTCGCACGGTATAATGTATCCCACGGTTCTGGACACGGCATAATGTGTCGCACGGTTCTGGACACGGCATAATGTGTCGCACGGGTCTGGACACGGTATAATGTGTCGCACGGTTCTGGACACGGTATAATGTGTCGCACGGGTCTGGACACGGTATAATGTGTCGCACGGGTCTGGACACGGTATAATGTGCCCCACGGTTCTGGACACGGTATAATGTGTCCCACGGTTCTGGACATAGTATAATGTGTCCCATGGTTCTGGACACGGTATAATGTGTCGCACGGGTCTGGACATGGTATAATGTGCCCCACGGTTCTGGACACGGTATAATGTGTCCCATGGGTCTGGACACGCTGTGTCGCACGAGTCTGGACACAGTATAGGGTATCCCACGGGTCTGGACACACAGTATAGGGTGTCCCACGGGTCTGGACACAGTACAGGGTGTCTTACGGGTCTGGGCACAGTATAGGGTGTCTCACAGGTCTGGACACACAGTATAGGGCGTCCCACGGGTTCCGGACACGGTATTGAAAAGTAATTTCTCGATTTTTTGCCATCGTTTACTTGTGGACGTTCGGTATTTCCCAGAGCACCTCTGTACAAGTACCAATACTGACTTTCTTCAAATATTGTCTGAGATAAAACACTTACATACAGAATCTTAAAGTTTAGTAATATATACCTTCACTCTAGGACACTATATACCTTCACTCTACAATATATACCTTCACTCTACGACAATATATACCTTCACTCTACGACAATATATACCTTCACTCTACGACAATATATACCTTCACTCTACGACAATATATACCTTCACTCTACGACAATATATACCTTCACTCTACGACACTATATACCTTCACTCTACGACAGTATGTACCTTCACTCTAGGACACTATATACCTTCACTACGACAGTATATACTATCACTCTATGACAGTATATACCTTCACTACGACAGTATATACTATCACTCTATGACAGTATATATCTTCACTACGACAGTATATACTATCACTCTATGACAGTATATACCTTCACTACGACAGTATATACTATCACTCTATGACAGTATATACCTTCACTACGACAGTATATACTATCACTCTATGACAGTATATACCTTCACTACGACAGTATATACTATCACTCTATGACAGTATATACCTTCACTACGACAGTATATACTATCACTCTAGGACATTATGTACCTTCACTACGACAGTATATACCTTCACTCTACTACAGTATATATCTTCACTCTACGACATTATATAACTTCATTCTACGATAGTATATATCTTCACTCTACGATAGTGTATACCTTCACTACGACAGTATATACAATCACTATGACAGTATATACCTTCACTATGACAGTATATACTATTACTCTAGGACATTATATACCTTCACTACGACATTATATAACTTCATTCTACGACAGTATATATCTTCACTCTACGATAGTATATACTTTCACTACGACAGTATATACTTTCACTACGACAGTATATACCTTCACTCTACGACACTATATACCTTCACTCTACGACATATACCTTCACTACGACAATATATACCTTCACTCTACGACAGTATGCCTCCACTGTACGGTAGTATATACCGTCACTGTAGAACAGTATATATCTTCACTGTACAACAGTATATACCTTCACTGTACAACAGTATATACCTTCACTGTACAACAGTATATACCTTCACTGTACAACAGTATATACCTTCACTGTACAACAGTATATACCTTCACTGTACAACAGTATATACCTTCACTGTACAACAGTATATACCTTCACTGTACAACAGTATATACCTTCACTGTACAACAGTATATACCTTCACTGTACAACAGTATATACCTTCACTGTACAACAGTATATACCTTCACTGTACAACAGTATATACCTTCACTGTACAACAGTATATACCTTCACTGTACAACAGTATAAATCCTACAGTAAAAATGTTAAACTTCTGATGAACTCTTCGTCTGAGGTACAAATTATCACCGTCAGGAACTGGACGTAACATGACATTCAATATATTTCAAGAACACGTCATTAATGTCGTCAAGTTAAAAACATATACATTTTTGTACATGAATAGTAAAAAAATACCGACAAGTGGGAAAATTAGACACATGTGAAACTTCTGGATGGCGAAACGTCTATAATAAAGATACCCAGATGTAGCACTTGTGTCTAATTTTCATATATATATTTTTTTTAAATGTCAAGTAAGTTCCCCCGTAAGTTCCTTTCCATCACAGTAGTTATCAAAGATTTGTTAAGTTATACCAGGAATTAAGTAAAGATCCTGGACTTTACCTTACCAAACAGACAAAGCAAATGTGATAGTAATTATGGACAAGGTAAATTATAGTGGAAAATTGAACATGTTATTATTGCCTCTTAAATGTAATAATATAGGCAGAAACTGCAAATGTTTAATGAGGACTTTATATATATTAGTTGTTGTCAGAGTGGCGCTGTGATGGTGCACACGCCTCGTTAAACACGTATTAGGTTGGAATTAAATAGTTTAGAAAACCGACGAATTGATAAATAAATGAGACACTTGTGCAACATTTGTGTATCTTTATTCTGGAAACGTTTCGCCCGCCAGTGTCTTCTTCAGTCCAAGAATATACCCATATGTTGCACAAGTGTCTTGTTTATCAACTTGTACTGTTGATATTTTGACAATAGAAATATACTCCTCTGGTTTACTTTTATTTAGAGTTGATATACTTCTTTTATTAAATAACATTGTCTCATTATCTGTTAACTTTACGCTTGTCTCAGAACAACCGAGCTGTGATGGATATGTGGGGCTGCGGGCCACCCTCAGCCTGGTTGACCAGACAAGCACCAGACGAGCCTGGTCTATGGTCGGGCTCTGGGAGTAGAAAAACTCTCGGAACTCATCAGAAGTATATATATCTACTAAATGTAGATATATATATATTTAAAAAATCAGTGTTGGGGGGGGGAGACGCGTACCCTGCTTTGGGAACCCGGGTATAAAGTCTGAACCAGTAGTATAGTGTGTCCCACGAGTCTGAACAAGATGTGTGTGTGTGTGTGTGTGTGTGTGTGTGTGTGTGTGTGTGTGTGTGTGTGTGTGTGTGTGTGTGTGTGTGTGTGTGTGTGTGTGTGTGTGTGTGTGTATGTGTGTGTGAGGGACTAAAGGTGAAAACATTGATCCCAGGATGACTGAGAGGTTGGAACACGTGGGGTTGACCTGGCCCATATCCACCACACATTGTGGGTTCCCTACTGGTAATGTTAGTGGTGGTTGTAGTGGTGATGCTGGTTGTGATGGTCTTTGTGCTGGTACTGGGATTGCTGGTTATATTAGTAATAGTGTTGGTGGTGGCGGCGGTGTTGCAAGTGGTGGTGAAGCTGGTGGTGGTTGTAGTGATGTTGCTAGTCTTGGCAGTGACGGTGTTTCTGGTGATAATGGTTCTTGTCCTGGTGATGGTGGTGATACTTAAGAGGGATGGGCGGTGGTGCCAATGTTTACCTCTTTCTTCCCACATTGCTAGTGAGGTAGCAATTGGTAATCTATTGAACAAGGAAGACCGAAGTCAACACATCATCAGAAGATGGTCCCAGGTGTTGAGGCAGGAAGCTGCAGTTAGTATGTTCCTAGTCTTGCCCAATTACCAGTTTATATCTTAACGTCATTTAATCATCTTCGACTAGGCTCATGCACCTCGTCACCACATCGTTACCTTCACCATTACAAGTCACATGTTATCATAAAAGTAACTTCCGCTTTCTGTCTCACGTGCAGTGGCGGATCTACATTTTTGGGGCTCTAAAGCTTGAACTGTTATGGGGGGAGGGGCCTTCGCAACCCCTTCTCATACAGTACACCCAAAATTTTTAAATAATGTTGCCTAAAGTGGCTTATGGGTCCCCTCCGGGATTAGGGGCCCTGAAGCTTAGGCTTCATTAGTTTCATGGTAGATCCTCCCCTGCTCACAACACCAAGTATGTTGACCGTAAAATAAAGAATATTCCACTTACATTAATTTAAGATTATCTCAATCTTCATCAGTAAATACAGTTCAGTCAGACAAGGAAGAAAATCAAGTTGATGTTATATGAGGGTCTGTAAGAGGATAATGACTCGCCAGTATATTAAGTCAGTATTGTTGCACCTGGACATAACAGGATCATAAGGTGCTCTGGGAGACTGCCTCTCAAACTCCCGTGTGACGGACCAGCAATTTGTTTAGTGTCCCAGCCACTGGTTGATGGTTACCAACTGGGGGATGTTAAATAAAAGATGAATTGGAAAATTGTATGTTTTTTATTGGAAATATTATAATATATTACACTCGCTTGGAAAATAAACACAAAAATGTTTAAGTATGTTAAAACAGGTAATGTTTACTGATGCACAACGATGGTTACTGGCTCACAGACCGGCAGTACTGCTCTGAAAAGCATTTCCCTTACTGCTCTCACAGTAGTCAATTAACTGAATAAACCACAGTACGGGTGGGCCTCGAACTCATGGCAAGTAAGTCGTAAAACTCCAGGCCAGTGAGTTTTACGACTCACTTGCTGTCAGCTCGAGCCCCACCCGTACCGTGGTTTGTTTGCAATCGTGTTATTACGATTTCGTGAGTCAGTTCACTGAATAAGTACATCTAGAGAGTGGTTGTGGTTTAATTACTAACCAAGTTAATAACACTAACCAATACTCCACCTGTTGAATGTCCCATAAACAGTGCCCACAATATGCTTGTGATTTATATGTTAATAAATATGTAAGTATTTTTATGTTACAAACCACAGAGGTTATTAAGGCTATTCTCAGCAATTCAGTTTCCGACTGTGAGGATAGACAGATAGGCAGGATGCCAGGCTGGAACACTTACCAGATCCCACCACAAGTCTTACCTCAAGAAAACTACGTATGTGTGTATGTGTGTGTGTGTGTGTGTGTGTGTGTGTGTGTGTGTGTGTGTGTGTGTGTGTGTGTGAGTGAGTGTGTGTGTGTGTATGTATGTATGTGTGCGTGTATGTGTGTGAACATAAGAACATAAGAAAGAAGGAACACTGCAACAGGCCTACTGACCCATGCGGAGCAGGTCCATGTCTTCCCCCCCGGATAAGCCCAATGACCCCCCCCCCGGGATTAGCCCAATGACCCACCCAGTCTGGTCACCTCCACTGAAGGAAGGAGCACGGCACCAGACCCAGCAGCACAAGCTAGTCAGGTCCACCCACACCCACTCATGTATTTATCTAACCTATTTTTAAAACTACACAACATTTTAGCCTGAATAACTGTACTCGGGAGTTTGTTCCACTCATCCACAACTCTATTACCAAACCAGTGCTTTCCTATATCCTTCCTGAATCTGAATTTTTTCAACTTGAAACCATTGCTGCGAGTCCTGTCTTGGCTGGAAATTTTCAGCACACTATTTACATCCCCTTTATTTATTCCTGTTTTCCATTTATACACCTTGATCATATCCTCCCTAATTCTACGCCTTTCGAGAGAGTGCAGATTCAGGACCCTCAGTCTATCCTCATAGGGAAGATTTCTGATACATGGGATCATCTTTGTCATCCTCCTCTGTACATTTTCCAGAGCATTTATATCCATTCTGTAATATGGTGACCAGAACTGAGCAGCATAATCTAAATGAGGCCTAACCAAGGATATATAGAGTTGAAGAACAACCTGAGGACTTCTATTATTTATACTTCTAGATATGAAGCCAAGAATTCTGTTAGCTTTATTGCAAACACTAATGCACTGTTGTCTTGGTTTTAGATTACTGCTAACCAGAACTCCTAAATCCTTTTCGCAATCAGTAGTATTAAGTTCTATATTGTTTAGTTTATATGTGGCATGGTTATTTACCTGTCCAACATTTAGAACTTTGCATTTGTCAATATTAAACTGCATCTGCCACTTCTCCGACCATTGCATCAGTCTATTCAAATCATCCTGGAGTGCTCTAGTGTCCTTATTAGAATGAATTGGACTGCCTATTTTGGTGTCATCAGCAAATTTGCTTATGTCGCTATTTATTCCCTCATGTATGTCGTTTATGTAAATTGTGAACAACAACGGGCCCAACACTGACCCCTGAGGAACACCGCTTGTGACGTGTCCCCATTCTGATTTCTCCCCATTTTTGCAAACTCTCTGCTGCCTATATGTCAGCCATGCCTCTACCCAGGAAAAAATTTCTCCTATTCCATGTGCCTTAAGTTTCCTCAATAGCCTCTGGTGTGGAACTCTATCGAAAGCCTTACTGGAGTCCATATACATTATCATATTCATTACCATGATCTACCTCCTCAAACACCTTAGTGAAAAAAGTTAGTAAATTCATAAGACAGGAACGCCCCTTTGTAAAACCATGTTGAGATTCATTAATCAATCTGTGCCTATCAAGATGGCTACGAATTGCTTCAGCAATTATTGATTCCATAAATTTTCCCACTATGGAGCTAAGGCTTATTGGTCTATAGTTCGAAGCCAAGGACCTGTCACCTGCCTTGTAAATAGATATTACATTTGCCATTTTCCACTTATCAGGCACTATGCCAGTTTGTAGTGATATGTTAAAAAGATTAGCCATAGGTATGCTAAGTTCCTCTTTACATTCCTTTAACACCCTTGCAAACAGTTCATCAGGACCTGGGCATTTGTTAGGTTTTAGTTTCTCTATTTGTCTGAGGACCATGTCACTAGTTACCGCAATCGTGCATAGTTTATCATCCTGTTCTACATAATCTATTATTTCAGGAATATCGCTAGTGTTTTCCTGGGTGAAAACTGAGAGGAAGTAGGTATTGAGAATTTCACACATATCCTTATCACTGTCAGTGATCTGACCAGAGTTACTCTTAAGTGGGCCAATCTTGTCCCTAATCTTACTTCTGTATAACTGAAAGAACGCTTTTGGGTTAGTCTTTGAATCCCTTGCGACCTTAGCCTCATAATCCCTTTTTGTTTTTCTTATTCCTTTCTTTATTTCTCTCTTTAATTGAATATATTGACTTCTTAACTGCCCATCCCCACTTTTGATTCGCCTATATATGCCTCTCTTTTGCCCAATGAGATGTTTTAATCTATTGTTCATCCATTTGGGATAATTTTTGTTAGATCTAATTTCCCTACTCGGAACAAAAGTTGTCTGGGCAGCTAGAACTATGCTCTGAAAAACGTCATATTGGCAACCAAGATCCACCTACCTGACCCATAGTCAGGACATCCCAATTTAGCCCACCCAGGTAATTTTTCAGTCCCATGAACTCGGCCAAGCGAAAATCTGGGACAGAGATTTGATTGCAGTTATCTGGGTAATTCCATGATATATTGAAACTAAATGATTTGTGATCATTTTCCCCAAGCTCATCATTAACCTTAAGATTATTAATTAGTGAATCTTTGTTGGCAAGAACCAAGTCGATTGTTTCCTCTAGTTGGTTCTGTCACAACCTGTTCTAAAAAACAATCCTGAACCATATCAAGAAAGTCACTAGACTCAAGATTTCCTGTCATATTGTTCCGATCAATTTGTCTAAAGTTAAAATCTTCCATTGTCACAACATTTTCATATCTAGTTGCCTTACGAATTTCGTCCCATAACAGCTTACTGCCCCCCTATCAAGGTTTGGGGGCCTATAAATCACATCCAAAATTAATTTGTCACGTTCCTTGAGAAACTGTAGCCAAACAGATTCCGTGTTCGCTGTTTCTAATCTTATGTCATGTCTAAGACAACAATTTAAATTTTCTCTGACATACATCGCCACTCCACCACCTTTCCTGTTGACCCTATGAATGTGGAATAGTTGATAACCCTGTATTTTGCATTCAGAAGGCATTTCTCTATTAAGTTGAACCAGGTCTCTTATAACAATATCTATATTACATGCACTTGCAAGTAATCTTAGCTCATCTATCTTATTTCTTAGACTCCTACTATTTGTATAGTAGGAGTCTTTGTTTGTTGATCAGTTGATTTGCCATTACTAGCAACTTTATTTTGAATATTGTCTTTTAAACATATCCCTGAAGTATCCCAGTAATAACTACTGTTTTTAACCCTAATGCTGCAGCCTGATTGTTTCCCACAAACACCCATACCTCTATAATCTATCAGCTTAAATTCCTAGACAAGTCATCAATTACCCTCTCAATCGAATTGGCTAATGCAACCACTCCATCCCCAGGGAAATGAACCCCATCCCTTGCATACATATCACGTTTGCCAAAGAATAGGGCCCAGTTATCAATGAACGGGATTGCAAGTTCCTTGCAGTACCTGTCTAGCCAGCAGTTTATACCAATTGCCCTAGACATTCATTCATTGTCCACTTCCTTTCTAGGCAAGATGCTACATATGACTGGG
This sequence comes from Cherax quadricarinatus, assembly GCF_038502225.1. Taxonomy (NCBI): domain Eukaryota; kingdom Metazoa; phylum Arthropoda; class Malacostraca; order Decapoda; family Parastacidae; genus Cherax; species Cherax quadricarinatus. Next base: position 13,676,704 of record NC_091354.1, on the reverse strand, counting down.
ATCCCTCCCTTAGACCTAACCTCTACTATGGCTGACCTGTACTTATCCAGCAGCTCCTCTCTCCTGCCCTTCCCAGTGTCATTACCCCCAGCACTAAGACAAATAATGGGCTTGTTCTCATTACCTGCCATAATATTATCCAACCTAGTTGATCAGGCCCTGATCCATCGGGAGGCCTGGTGATGGACCGGGCCGCGGGGGCGTTGATCCCCGGAATAACCTCCAGGTAACCTCCAGGTAACCTGCTGACTATGTCACCAACACCAGCTCCAGGAAGGCACACTCTCTGTCTGACCTTTCTGTCTCTGTTACAAACTGCACGGTTCATATATCTTACCTGAGAATCACCTACTATTATAATATTCTTACCTTGATTAGCAGGGGAATCAGTGGTACCTTCAACCTCACTAACCACTGAAGTACACTCGTCTTGGAGAACGGAGAATCGATTTCCTACCTTCACATCTTCTCTATTTACTCTCCTCATCTTCCTTCTTCCTGAACTGTGAACCACTTGCCACTTAAAGCAGCTGCCACTATCACTGCTGGTGACCATTTCCTCCTTACCAGCTAAATCCTTCTCACACTCATTCCCAAACTCATCTATGCGAAGCTTCAGCCTCCTATTTTCCTCCTGAAGAAGTAGAATCTCCTTCAACATTTGAATCTGAGATTCTAAAACACTACAACAAGCCATGGTGCTTGGTAACAGCCCACGCTAACTCCCAAGAGCTTAGGCAGGTATGACCACACGTGACCACTGACCACCTCAGCGCGCGCGCGCGCGCGTGTACTCACCTAGTTGTACTCGCCTAGTTGAGGTTGCGGGGGTCGAGTCCGAGCTCCTGGCCCCGCCTCTTCACTGTGTGTGTGTGTGTGTGTGTGTGTGTGTGTACTCACCTATTTGTACTCACCTATTTGTGGTTGCAGGGGTCGAGTCACAGCTCCTGGCCCCGCCTCTTCGCTGATTGCTACTAGGTCCTCACTCTCCCTGCCCCATGAGCTCTATCATACCTCGCCTTAAAACTATGTATGGTTCCTGCCTCCACCACATCACTTTCTAGGCTATTCCATGGCCTGACTACTCTATGACTGAAGAAATACTTCCTAACATCCCTTTGATTCATCTGAGTCTTCAACTTCCAATTGTGACCTCTTGTGTCTGTGTCCCATCTCTGGAACATCCCGTCTTTGTCCACCTCGTCTATTCCGCGCAGTATTTTATATGTCGTTATCATGTCTCCCCTGACCCTCCTGGCCTCCAGTGTCGTCAGGCCGATTTCCCTCAACCTTTCTTCATAGGACAATCCCCGTAGCTCTGGGACTAGTCTTGTTGCAAACCTTTGCACTTTCTCTAATTTCTTGACGTGCTTGACTAGGTGTGGATTCCAAACTGGTGCTGCATACTCCAGTATGGGCCTGACGTAGATGGTGTACAGAGTCTTAAACGAATCCTTACTGAGGTATCGGAACGCTATCCCTAGGTTTGCCAGGCGCCCGTATGCTGCAGCAGTTATCTGATTGATGTGCGCCTCAGGAGATATGCTCGGTGTTATACTCACCCCCAGATCTTTTTCCTTTAGTGAGGTTTGCAGTCTTTGGCCATCTAAACTATATTGTGTCTGCGGTCTTCTTTGCCCTTCCCCAATCTTCATGACTTTGCATTTGGCAGGGTTAAATTCAAGGAGCCAGTTGCTGGACCAGGCTTGTAGCCTGTCCAGATCTCTTTGTAGTCCTGCCTGATCCTCGTCCGATTCGATTCTTCTCATTAACTTCACCTCGTCTGCAAACAAGGACACTTCTGAGTCTATCCCTTCCGTTATGTCGTTCACGTATACCAAGAACAGCACAGGTCCTAGGACTGACCCCTGTGGAACCCCGCTTGTCACAGGCGCCCACTCTGACACCTCGTCGCGTACCATGACTCGTTGTTTCCTCCCTGTCAGATATTCTCTGATCCATTGCAGTGCCTTTCCTGTTATGTGTGCCTGGTCCTCTAGCTTTTGCAGTAACCTCTTGTGAGGAACTGTGTCGAAAGCCTTCTTGCAGTCCAAAAATACGCAGTCGATCCACCCCTCTCTCTCTTGTCTTACTTCTGTCACCTTGTCATAAAACTCTAGTAGGTTTGTGACACAGGATTTTCCTTCCCTGAAACCGTGCTGGTTGTCAATTATACACTTGTTTCTTTCCAGGTGCCCCACCACTCTCCTCCTGATAATCTTCTCCATGACCTTGCATACTATACACGTTAGAGATACAGGTCTGTAGTTTAGTGCCTCATGTCTGTCTCCCTTTTTAAAAATTGGGACTACATTTGCCATTTTCCATACCTCAGGGAGTTGCCCAGTTTCAAATGATGTGTGTGTGTGTGTGTGTGTGTGTGTGTGTGTGTGTGTGTGTGTGTGTGTGTGTGTGTGTGTGTGTGTGTGTGTGTGCGCATGTGTGTGTGTACTCACCTAGTAATGGGTATGTGTGTCTGAGTGTGTGTGTGTGTGTGTGTGTGTGTGTGTGTGTGTGTGTGTGTGTGTGTGTGTGTGCGTGCGTTTCCATTTTGTCCTAGGCACATGTCGATTAGACACTAGGCCTGTTGCATGCATGTGTGCAATTGCGTGTACTGACCTAATTGTGGTTGCAGGGGTCGATACTGAGCTCCTGACCCCGCCTCTTCACTGATCGCTACCAGGTCCTCTCTCTCCCTGCTCCATGAACTTTATCATACCTCGTCTTAAAGCTATGTGTGGTGCCTGCCTCCACTACATCACTTGCTAGACTATTCCACTTCCTGACAACTGAATGACTGACGAAATACTTCCTAACATCCCTGTGACTCATCTGAATCTTCAAGTTCCAATTGTGACCTCTTGCTTCAGTGTCCTCTCTCTGGAACATCCTCTGTTTACCTTATCCGTTCTATGCAGTATTTTGTATGTTGTTATCATGTCTCCCCTAACCCTCCTGTCCTCCAGTGTCGTCAGGCCCATTTCCCTTAATCTTTCTTCGTAGAACGTTCCCCTTAGCTCTGGAACTAGTCTTGTTGCAAACCTTTGCACTTTCTCTAATTTCTTGAGCGCGCGCGCGCGCGCGTGTGTGTGTGTGTGTGTGTGTGTGTGTGTGTGTGTGTGTGTGTGTGTGTGTGTGTGTGTGTGTGTGTGTGTGTGTACTCACCTAATTGTGGTTAGTAAAGGAATGGTATATAACTTTATGTTAAAACCAAACATTCCCAATTGCCCTCAAAGATTCTTTAAGTCTTATGATACACTTAATAACAATAAAAATTTGCGCCTTACTAAAGCAGACAAAATAAATGCAATAGTAATTATGAAAGAAAATGATTACCAAGAAAAAATGAATAATCTCTTAGATGATACTGAAACCTATTCTAAACTTAGGAAAAACCCCTAGAAACCGTTAACAGCAATTTCAATAAAACAATAAAACTTCTACTGAAAGGCAAAGATGAATTAGTCAAACAATCCACTAATCCATCTTTACCTTACATTTATGGACTAATAAAAACACACAAACCAGGGAATCCAGTCAGACCAATTATTAGCTCCATAGGGTCAGTTTCATATAAATTATCCAAATGGCTTGTTGATATTTTGAGCCCTATTGTTGGCAAAATTTCTAACTTTAATGTTAAAAACAACATAGACTTGGTTGATAAATTAAGCTCCTTGACTGACTTAAATGATTTTAACATGGTTAGTTTTGATGTTACTTCCTTGTTTACGAAAGTTCCTGTTGATGATTTATTAAGTTTCTTATCTGAAGAACTCGTTAACTATGATTTACCATTGCCAGTTCCTACTATCATTAAACTTATTAAACTTTGCATTGTTGATGCAAAATTTGTATTTAATGATAAGTTTTACACTCAGAAGTTTGGTATGACAATGGGAAATCCTCTTTCACCTGTTCTTAGTAACCTATACATGGAATTTTTTGAAACAAGGTTGCTTAACACAATCCTCCCTAATAGAGCTAAATGGTTCAGATATGTTGATGATATTGTGTCTTATGCCCAAAAATGTAGATATACACCATTTCCTTGGAAAATTAAATAGCTTAGCCCATTCTATAAACTTTACTGTTGAGTTTGAAGAAAATAACTCATTGCCTTTTCTAGATGTTTTAATTATTAAGGGTAATAATGAATTCAAATTTAAAATTTACAGAAAACCTACAAATAACTGTTCCTATGTCCACTATTATTCCTCGCATCAAGATAGAGTCAAACTGTCTGTTTTCTCATCAATGTTTTTGAGAGCTTTACGAATTTGCAGTCCTGAGTTCATAGATGAGGAAATATCCAAAATTTATGAAATAGGTAATGATTTAAAATACCCAAGAAATGTAATTGATAAATCTTTTAAAGTTGCTAGAAATACTTTTTACAATCCAAAAAGGGACAACCAGCCTTATTCAACTAAAAATATGTTGGTTCTCCCTTACCATGAAAACTTGGTTGATATGCCTTCTCTTCTTAAGACTTTTAATATTAAAGTTGTATTCAAAAATCTTGATACAGTAAAAAAACTTTTGATAAAGAATTCCCCCCAAAATGCTGATGGATGTGTCTATAAGATTCCTTGTAAAATTTGCGATAAAGTTTATTACGGTCAAACTGGTAAAAATCTCGAACTAAGATTAAAACAACATAAATATAGCATTAGAACTGGACAAGATTCCAATGCTCTATTTATTCATGTAAGAGATTTTAACCATCCAATTGATTTTCAAAAAGTTGAGAAAGTAGTATCAAGCAAGTCCATGGTCGACAGGAATATAATTGAATCTTGTTTCATAAAAAGCAGTTTTGACAATAATATGAATATTTCCTTTGGTTTAAATAAATTAGATCCATTTATAATTAATAGAATTTGGGAAGAATTTAATAATACACTGGACAAATAATAATTTTTAAATTTTCTTGGGTAGAATAGTTTGTTGGTGAGTTGTGCAAAGGACCTGTCCAGTTGGGCCGGCGCGCGTCAGGTGTTTAACCGTTGTGGGATCTGATAGTGAGGTGTTGGCCAGACCCCTTATATAGCTTCCTTGGATGCTTTACTTTCATAGTTCCTTGATAATGTGAGTAGTCACGAAAGTGCTTGGAATTTCTCTATTCTTTCAGAGTGGTTGTTTTGCATGTATATATATATATATATATATATATATATATATATATATATATATATATATATATATATATATATAAGAAACATTTTCACCATCACAGTGTTGTCAGTCACTTGTCGACACCTCAGTTCAGATGTTTCTCCAAACTGCAGTATCCCCCCCCCATCCCGTCCTTCGGAGTGCACGCACTGTAGTTGTCTCCTCCGGGAAATGTTATCGTCCTCACACTCCATCACCAATTAAAGTCATAAGAATCACTTGCCTTTACTTACTCCTAACATGCTCACACACGCCTGTTGGATGTCTAAGCCCTCCCTTCACCCTTTCGTAGGACGACCCCTATCCGTCTTTCCCTCCATTACAGATTTATTCACTTATTTTGCTCCATCATCTCTAAATGTCCAAACAACCTCAGTTATCTCTTCAGTCCTCTGGATAATACTATGAGTAACCGTGCACCTTCTAATCTCCAAAATAAGAATTGTTTGCATAATATTCATACCATACATTGCCCTCAGACATGACATCTCTAGTACCTAAAACCTCACTGCAACGTCTAAAACCCGTGCCTCACACCGATATATGAGTATTGGTACCACTATACCACTCTTTGGTTTCATGAATAACAGTGTCTCCACAGATGCCTCTATGCACACTCACCTTATTCTCCTTGTTAGATCTATGGTTCACCTCATATTTCATAGATCCGTCCATTGACAAGCCCATTCCCAATTATCTGAACACGCTCACTTCCTCCATTCTCCCTCTTTCCAATCCGATATGCAGTCTTTCATTACCTATTTTTTTGTTATTCTCCGCACCTTGCTCTTATATATTTTCACATGTAAAAGCATGCATGTGTGGTCACAGTGGTGGTCACAGTGGTGGTCACAGTGGTGGTCACACCCTCCCAGCTTCATCCACCAACCTGTGCAGCTTCTGTTCACAATCTCCTAAAAACAATCATCGGGAAAAATCTACTGTGACAACTCCCACTTTGTGTTAAATATTTTTTTATCTGTTACTCCCACACCTCTCCACAACAGCCTTGCGTTCATTTTACAACCCCATCTGTAAATATGTTAAACAACCATGGTGATATCACGCATCTGTCTAATGCTTACTTTTACTGGAAAATAATCTCCCTCCTACACACCATGACATAAGCCTATCTTCATAAATCTCTTAGCTGCTTTAAGTGACCTGCCACTTATTCCATACACTTGCAACATCTGCTACATTGCTCCCCTATCTGCGCTATCATATGCCTTTTCTAAATCCATTAGAGGTAAATGTGATAGCAGACATACACATCCCAGCTGTGGTGTCAACAGATAAAGAGAGACTTTACTGGACACTCATTCGCCTTATTCCTTGTTACCGTGTGAGGCTGACTCTGCTGCAGCGATTCCCACGACATCTTTACTGTCTTGCTAACTTCTCCGATTGTCACCGTCCTGTTGTGACTTGTCTCACAAAACCTCAACACGACTCACTATCAACTGTGATCTTCCAGTGCTCTCACTGCCAGTTGTGGTCCTCCACTCCTCCAGCTATGAACCTTCCTGGAGATTAATAAAAGAGATGATGCTCTTACACACACACACACACACACACACACACACACACACACACACACACACACACACACACACACACACACACACACACACACACACACACACACCTATCTCTAGGAATAGACATGCTTATGGTTGAGGAGGCTAGTAGTGAGTAAATCCAATCAGCTAGGATCTGAGACACATTTCTCCAGCAGCCACAAATAAACATGTACAAATTACTGTCAGTACAAGAGGCACGTTAAATATTTATAATTCGAGGCATTCAGAGGAGACTACTGAAGTTAATACACAAGTTGACAAACCTGCCGAGTTGTGACGACACTGTTCGTCAGTGGGATGCAGGTAGTAATAACCTGACTATTCAGGAAAGTCTGTCCGAAGGCCGGGACCCGGAAGTAGAAAATGTGGAAAGTGGTTAGGGTTGTCAGTGGTATATTCCAAGTTAACACAACTGTCTCTCTGCTGACCTGGACGCTACGTTAACAACATATTGTATGATTAAAACAGTGCGTTAGAGCACATATCCTCTCTGCTGTTTTAAATATACAAACTTTGATGTGTTTTACACATTTTCACATCTTAACGAAAAAAAAATCACAGCGACGTTTGAAAATGTTGGACCTTAAACATATTTGTTAAAGGAAGCCGTGTGTTGAATAGCTTAGGTAAGATGGCGAGGGTATGGTAGTAAATGTAGGTGGATGTGAGAATATAGCTGCCTGTGTTGAGTGTATAATAGTGATGAAAAACCTTGCGAAAGGTAAATTCTGTGGAGGCCAGAAAACATGACTTGCCTGGAAAATTACAAATTTCAACGCAAGATCAGTAATGCCAATGGTAAAGAAGGGTATACCAAAGTATCGATATCGGTATTGGTGAAAAAGCTGCCGATACCGGACACTACTATAAAAATATTTATATTTAACGTGTACTTAAAAGCAGTAAAATTAACATTGCCTCACATTACCACGCACACATTACACATCCTTATAAGTTTAAGTTGATATTACCTCACCAGAGACTTTGGTCTGAAAACTTGTCTCTAGAGCGATGCTGTTTCCTGAGTCCACACAACACACATCCTCGAGATTATTCAGGAAGCAATGCATGAATTTAACATACCAACTTTCAAAATTCATTTGATAACACAGGATTAATGGTGACAGTGTTGTCAAAGGAATTGAGGGACGGGATACAACAGTTTACCATACTTTCTATTTGCACTTAACTGGTCATCCATGATTGTATTCTAGAGCAGAGAATAATAACAATAGTGAGCCACGTCAGTTACTCTCCTTTAACATGGAGTAAATTAGAAGTTCTTGAAGAACAGAATGAACTACCAAAGCCCAAGTTCGTTCAGAATGTATCTATCCCTCTAGAATAACGAGAAAGTTATTGCAGATCATTACTTAGAACACACCTTCTCTCATTTGATGAAAATAAGTGGAATCTTATTGCTAAGTTGTCTTGGTAGAAAATAGTTCACCAAACTACTATACGTCTTGGTGAAAGAAACTGTGTGATCTCAGTACTGCCTCAAGTACTTTATCTGTGAACATTTCACCAACAAAGTTTTGAATGGTTTAAGATCCTCAGGCTTGTGTAGCACAGTATCACCTCTCAAAGTAACAGTGTTAACTCGGTCGAAAAAGTACATTTCTAGATTCCTGATGTAAGAGTTACGTCTTCGATGCCACTGTAGAACGGAGAAAGAAGAGTAGTAGTTTGAGGTAATCAGTCCTTCAGCCTGGAGGCTGAGGGACTGATTAGCTCAAACTCCTCATCTTCCGCTATTCTTCCATGTATTGGACTGAAGAAGCCACTGGCTGGGGAAACGTTTCCTCAGTAAAGATTTCCAAATGTTGCACAAGTTTCTCATTCTTCATACCTTGACAGTACTGAGAATTAACTGACACTAACTCAAGAGAGAATTCAGCAGTTCAGGAACTCAGAATGCTGAACTGGTTTTGTAGTTGCAGGAAGTAGCAACGAGACTGATGAAGAAAGTCAAGATGTAACAGAGATTGAATAACTTGTCGCAATTTATTTTGATAAATGTTATTAAAAAATTGCAGTCAGCATCCGCAACAACAGCACAACACAGACATCTGCCTCGGGATTCTTTTCTAACTCATAAAAAATATGCGCTGGTATTAATGTTATCATAACCATAAAAACGCTGCTTATTAGACGCATTTTTTCCATAAAATGTCCCCAAAAAACCACCGTGCGTCCTCTAAACTGAAGGTCTGTGACGGGAGCTATAAGTTTGGGGTGTGAGGTGGGCTGCAGCTCTCTCAGTTACGTCCGATACCGAGCCATTGAAAGTAAAACAAGTCTTATAAGCCGTGAAATACGGTAAACAAATATGCGGCAGTGGCATTATGGCTTAAAGAAGGAAATCCACTAGAGTGGTGGAAAGAGAATATGATAGTTCTTCCATCGCTGGCAAACCTAGCCAGTAAATTATCCGAGTTAACCTTCTCCTCCTCCTCCTCCTCCTCCTCCTCCTCCTCCTCCTCCTCCTCCTCTTCCTCTTCCTCTTCCTCTTCCTCCTCCTCCTCCTCCTCCTCCTCCTCCTCCTCCTCCTCCTCTTCCTCTTCCTCTTCCTCTTCCACTTCCTCCTCCTCCTCTTCCTCCTCCTCCTCCTCCTCCTCCTCCTCCTCAGTAGAGTGAAAGATTGTTCAACATTTAAGGCAACAACTGCTCTTCTTATAGGAAAATATTAACTTCCCAAAATGGGGAGATGTTGATCTTTCGCAAATTTATATTGTATATCTTTTATTTTATCTATTAGAGTATTATATGTATATTGTTTAGTTTTTAATTTCAGTTATAATAATGTATATATATATATTTTTTTGTCTTTCATTGTGTTTCTTCAAAGTTTAAAATATTTTAAAACTGTTTAATGGGAGTCAGATCGTTGTTCAGGTTCACAACAGTAATTTTGTGTTTCTCATTTTCAGTTATTCAATGATATACGTGTTTTTTTTTTTAGTTTTCAAAATGTTTCTTCAAGGTTGAAATGAACAATATTATGAGAGTGTTGGATGCTGTAGTTTCATCTTGAATATAAATGAAAATTTCACATATTTTTGTAACTGATTTCTGATAATCTTCATCAGATCACTAAATATGTAGACAGATTCAGGAATTGGGGGGGGGATGGTTACCTGTAATTAATAATGATATTGGCATCTCAGACAAATTTAGTTATTTAATATATAACTTCCCTGGGTCATTTAATACGTGTTGAGCAAGAAGCGTTCCCTAATGTATTCAGTATAGTTATTATAATATTAAAAATATTTTTTTTTAAAGTATCGGTATCTGCAAAAATTATGATATCGTCCCATGCCTCGTGCTAACATTGTTTTATATCACTTGTGCTCTCACGTCTACAGTATTAGTCGTTGTTGACGCTCCGGTCACGGCAGCAGATATATGAGAGCTACAAGATGTGCAGGGCTCCCTCACTGCCTGTATAGTCAATAATACATTTAAGATAGTGGGGAAAACCTCGGAGTACTTGCAGTGTACTCTCTGGAGAAACAAGTGGGGAAAACCTCAGAGTACTTGCAGTGTACTCTCTGGAGAAACAAGTGGGGAAAACCTCAGAGTACTTGCAGTGTACTCTCTGGAGAAACAAGTGGGGAAAACCTCAGAGTACTTGCAGTGTACTCTCTGGAGAAACAAGTGGGGAAAACCTCAGAGTACTTGCAGTGTACTCTGGAGAAAACAAGTGGGGGAAAACCTCGGAGTACTTGCAGTGTACTCTCTGGAGAAACAAGTGGGGAAAACCTCAGAGTACTTGCAGTGTACTCTCTGGAGAAACAAGTGGGGAAAACCTCAGAGAACTTGCAGTGTACTCTCTGGAGAAACAAGTGGGGGAAAACCTCAGAGTACTTGCAGTGTACTCTCTGGAGAAACAAGTGGGGGAAAAACCTCAGAGTACTTGCATTGTACTCTCTGGAGAAACAAGTGGGGAAAACCTCAGAGTACTTGCAGTGTACTCTCTGGAGAAACAAGTGGGGGAAAACCTCAGAGCACTTGCAATGTACTCTCTGGAGAAACAAGTGGGGGAAAACCTCAGAGTACTTGCAGTGTACTCTCTGGAGAAACAAGTGGGGAAAACCTCAGAGTACTTGCAGTGTACTCTCTGGAGAAACAAGTGGGGAAAACCTCAGAGTACTTGCAGTGTACTCTCTAGAGAAACAAGTGGGGAAAACCTCAGAGTACTTGCAGTGTACTCTCTGGAGAAACAAGTGGGGAAAACCTCAGAGCACTTGCAATGTACTCTCTGGAGAAACAAGTGGGGAAAACCTCAGAGTACTTGCAGTGTACTCTCTGGAGAAACAAGTGGGGAAAACCTCAGAGTACTTGCAGTGTACTCTCTGGAGAAACAAGTGGGGAAAACCTCAGAGTACTTGCAGTGTACTCTCTGGAGAAACAAGTGGGGAAAACCTCAGTACTTGCAGTGTACTCTCTGGAGAAACAAGTGGGGGAAAAACCTCAGAGTACTTGCAGTGTACTCTCTGGAGAAACAAGTGGGGAAAACCTCAGAGTACTTGCAGTGTACTCTCTGGAGAAACAAGTGGGGAAAACCTCAGAGTACTTGCAGTGTACTCTCTGGAGAAACAAGTGGGGAAAACCTCAGAGTACTTGCAGTGTACTCTCTGGAGAAACAAGTGGGGAAAACCTCAGAGTACTTGCAGTGTACTCTCTGGAGAAACAAGTGGGGAAAACCTCAGAGTACTTGCAATGTACTCTCTGGAGAAACAAGTGGGGAAAACCTCAGAGCACTTGCAATGTACTCTCTGGAGAAACAAGTGGGGAAAACCTCAGAGTACTTGCAGTGTACTCTCTGGAGAAACAAGTGGGGAAAACCTCAGAGTACTTGCAGTGTACTCTCTGGAGAAACAAGTGGGGAAAACCTCAGAGTACTTGCAGTGTACTCTCTGGAGAAACAAGTGGGGAAAACCTCAGAGTACTTGCAGTGTACTCTGGAGAAACAAGTGGGGAAAGTCTAAGAGTACTTGCAGTGTACTCTCTGGAGAAACAAGTGGGGAAAGTCTAAGAGTACTTGCAGTGTACTCTCTGGAGAAAGAAGATACCTGGTAATATATACACAGACGATACTTGAAGACTGGTCCCAAATTTAGACACTACCATAACATTTTACTGGAGTGAGAAATACGGAAGGATGTGTAAATAAAGCTAGTGAAAAGGAGGAGGATCGCTACGCAAGACTTTAACTTGTTTCCAGCAGATAACAACTAACAGGCAATATTCAGGAAAGACTGGCCCAGGCTAGACTGCGAGGTTATAAAAACCCTGGTACAACATGTACGACAAAGGTAGACTACTGGTGGTAGGTGGTGGTTGTGAAGCGTGGAATGTGTGTGTGTGTGTGTGTGTGTGTGTGTGTGTGTGTACTCACCTAATTGTAGTTGCAGGGGTCGAGACTCAGCTCCTGGCCCCCGCCTCTTCACTGAACGTTACTAGGTCCTCTCTCTCCCTGCTCCATGAGCTTTATCATACCTCGTCTTAAAGCTGTGTATGGTTCCTGCCTCCACTACATCGCTCGCCAGACTGTTCCACTTCCTGACTACTCTATGACTGAAGAACTGCTTCCTAACATCCCTGTGACTCATCTGAGTCTTCAACTTCCAAGAATGACCCCTTGTTTCTGTGTCCCCTCTCTGGAACATCTTGTCTCTGTTCACCTTGTCTATTCCACGAAGTATTTTGTATGTCGTTATCGTGTCTCCCCTATCCCTCCTGTCCTCCAGTGTCGTCAGGCCGATTTCCCTCAGCCTTTCTCGTAGGACATTTCCCTTAGCTCTGGAACTAACCTTGTCGCAAACCTTTGCACTTTCTCTAATTTCTTAACGTGCTTGACCCGGTGCGAGTTCCAAACTGGTGCTGCACGGTGTAAAGTGTCTTGAAACATTCCTTACTTAGGTATCGGAATGCTAATCTCAGGTTTGGCAGGCGCCCATATGCTGCAGCAGTTATCTGGTTGATGTGTGCTTCCGGAGACGTGTTCGGTGTTATACTCACGCCAAGATCTTTCTCCTTGAGCGAGGTTGTGTGCTTCCAGAGACGTGTTCGGTGTTATACTCACGCCAAGATCTTTCTCCTTGAGCGAGGTTTGCAGTCGTTGGCCACCTAGCCTATACTCTGTTTGCGGTCTTCTTTGCCCTTAAGATAAGGTTTCGTTCGGATATTTAACCCCGGAGGGTTAGCCACCCAGGATAACCCAAGAAAATCAGTGCGTCATCTAGGACTGTAACTTATTTCCATTGGGGTCCTTAATCTTGTCCCCCAGGATGCGACCCACACCAGTCGACTAACACCCAGGTACCTATTTGCTGCTAGGTGAACAGGACAACAGGTGTAAGGAAACGTGTCGAAATGTTTCCACCCGCCGGGAATCGAACCCGGGCCCTCCGCGTGTGAAGCGGGAGCTTTAGCCACCAGGCCACCGGGCCACCAATCTTCATGACTTTTCATTTGGCAGGGTTGAATTCGAGAAGCCAGTTGCTGGGCTAAGTGTCCAGTCTGTCCAGGCCTCTTTGAAGGCCTGCCCGATCCTCATCTGATTTAATTCTCCTCATTAACTTCATATCATCTGCGAACAGAGACACCTCTGAGTCTATCCCTTCCATCATGTCATTCACATATACCAAAAATAGCGCTGGTCCTAGGACTGACCCCTGTGGAACCCTGCTCGTCACAGGTGCCCACTGTGATACCTCATCACGTACCATGACTCGTTGTTGCCTCCTGTCAGGTATTCTCTGATCCATTGACGTGTCCTTCCCGTTATACGCACCTGATCCTCTAGTTTCTGCACTAATCTCTTGTGAGGAACTGTGTCGAAGGCCTTCTTGCAATTCAAGAAGATGCAATCAGCCAACCCCTCTCTCTCGTCTTTTACTTCTGTTACTTTATCATAAAACTCCAGAAGGTTTGTGACACAGGATTTGCCTTCCATGAAACCGTGCTGGTTGTCATTTATACCTTTGTTCCGTTCCAGGTGCTCCACCACTTTCCTCCTGATAATCTTCTCCATGACTTTGCTTACTATACACGTCAGTGACACTGGTCTGTAGTTTAGCCCCTCTTTTCTGTCTCCTTTTTTAAAAAAATGGGAACTACATTTGCCGTCTTCCATACCTCAGGTAGTTGTCCAGTTTCAAGGGATGTGTTGAAGATTGTGGTTAATGGACACACAATATTTCTGCTCCCTCTCTAAGGATCCATGGGAAGATGTTGTCCAGTCCCATTGCCTTTGAGGTATCAAGGTCACTTAGCAGCTTCTTCACCTCCTCCTCAGTTGTGTGTCCCCCTCTATCCTGTCTTAACAGAGTCCTTTCTGTCTCCACTGTGAATACTTCCTTAAATCTCTTGTTGAGCTCCTCATATACCTCTTGATCGTTTCGTGTGAGTTCCTCACCCTCTTTCCTCAGCCTGATCACCTGATCTTTGACTGTTGTCTTCCTCCTAATGTGGCTATACAGCAGTTTCGGGTCATACTTGACTTTTGATGCTATGTCGTTTTCATACTGTCGCTGGGCCTCCATCCTTATCTGTGCATGCTCGTTTCTGGCTCTTTGACTGGTATCTTTATTTTCCTGGGTCCTTTGCCGTCTGTACCTCTTCCATTCTCTAATGCACTTAGTTTTTGCCTCCCTACACCTTCGGTTAAACCAAGGACTCGCTTTGGTCTTCCCTTTAATTCTGTTGCTCTTGGGAATAAACCTTTCCTCTGCCTTCTTGCATTTTGTTACATATTCCATCATTTCGTTTACTGACTTTCCTATCAGTTCTCTGGCCCACTGAATCTCCCGCAGGAAGGTCCTCATACCTGTGTAGTCCCTCCTTTTATAGTTTGGCTTTTCCCAATCGACTCCTGTTACCCTCTTCACTTGCAGCTCTATTATGTAATTAAAACTCAGAACCACGTGATCGCTAGCTCCGAGGGGCCTCTCATATGTGATGTCCCCAATGTCTGAACTGCTCAGGGTGAACACAAGGTCTAGTCTTGCTGGTTCATCCTCCCCTCTCTTTCTGGTAGTGTCCCTGACGTGTTGATGGATGAGGTCTTCCAGTACCACATCCATCATCTTGGCTCTCCATGTGTCAGGACCCCAGTGCGGCTCCAGGTTTTCCCAGTCGATCTCCCTATGTGTGTGTGTGTGTGTGTGTGTGTGTGTGTGTGTGTGTGTGTGTGTGTGTGTGTGTGTGTGTGTGTGTGTGTGTGTGTCTGTGTGTGTGTGTGTGTGTCTGTGTGTAGAACAGCGACCTCAGTACCAAGACCGACCCTCTGGCACACATTAAAACTTTGACCTCTCCTTCCACTCTTTTCTTCAGGCAGTCCTGCACACTTCCCTCACCTCCCTGTCTACCTTCCTCACATACTTATAGTCTTCCCCCCTCCTCCACCCTCCACTCATTCTCTCTCCTCTCCTCTCCCAAACCCTCCCCCCCCTGCCCCTCCTCTCCCCTCACCTGCCCCTCTTCTCCCCTCCCCTACCCCACCTCTCCCTTACATTCTCGCTGTTCCTCTCTTCCTCCTCTGATGTTGCTTATTTAAACTAGGTATGATGGTAATCATTAATGTTTAGTGTTTATTTTCCTTGCTTTTATTGTTTGTTAATTTCATCCTTGTGTGTGTGTTGTGTGTGTATTTTTGAATGACTTAGTGCGGTCAGTGTTTTCGGTAAATGTTACTAGCAGTACATCCCCCCCCCTCTCTCTTCCTCTCATCTCCCCCCTCCTTTTCTCACCCCTTCCCTCCTTACTCCTTCCTTCCTCACCCATCCCTTCGTCACTCCTTCCTCATCTCCTATCTTCCTCACCCACCTCCCTTCCTTACCCACCTCCCTTCCTTACCCACCTCCCTTCCTTACCCACCTCCCTTCCCTACCCACCTCCCTTCCTTTCCCACCTCCTTTCCTCACCTCCTCCCTTCTTCACCCTCTTCCTATTTTACCGTTACTTTCCTCACCCTTCGCTCCTCACCTGTCTCCTCCCTCAGTATTCCTACATGAGCCGTTAATTTTCTCATCTTAATTGTGTGTGGATGTTAAGGTTTTAACCTGGTTTGTCAGTGTGTTTATGTTGCAGAGGAGAGACATGTGTGGTAGAGGAGAGACATGTGTGGTAGAGGAGAGACATGTGTGGTAGAGGAGAGACATGTGGTGTAGAGGAGAGACATGTGTGGTAGAGGAGAGACATGTGTGGTAGAGGAGAGACATGTGTGGTAGAGGAGAGACATGTGGTGTAGAGGAGAGACATGTGGTGTAGAGGAGAGACATGCATAACAGAAGACAGACTTGTGTAACAGAAGAGAGACATATGTCGTAGAGGAGAAACGTGTGTGGTAGAAGAGAGACGTGTGGTAGAGGAGAGACGTGTAGCAGAAGAGAGACATGTGTGGTAGAGGAGAGACATGCATAACAGACGAGAGATGTGTGTAGCAGAAGAGAGACATGTGTAACAGAAGAGACAAATGTGGTAGAGGAGAGAGATGCATAACAGAAGAGAAACATGTGAAACAGAGGAGAAACATGTGTAAGAGAAGAGAGACATGTGTTACAGAAGAGAGAGATGTGTAACAGAAGAGAGACATGTGTTACAGAAGAGAGAGATGTGTAACAGAGGAGAGACATGTGTAACAGAGGAGAGACATGTGTCACAGAGAGACATGTGTAACAGCGTCCTTGATTCTTTTACGCATTTAAACTTGTACATTTACTCACATTCTACGCATAGACACCGTCATTCACTGTTCCCCTGGAGGGAGGTGCTGGGGAGGGGCTCTTGTTCCAAGGAAGTGAACCTGTTCTCCTCTTCCTTGGGTCGGACTTGTATGATTCCCATTCCCCAGGCGATGTAAACCCATATGGGTAAACACATTCCGGGGAGGACAAAGTTATGTGCCTAGTATTTTCTCATAGTGAAACAGGTGAAACAGCATTAGGTGAAACACCCAGCATCAGTAGGTGAAACAGCATCAGGTGAAACACCCAGCATCAGTAGGTGAAACAGCATCAGGTGAAACGCCCAGCATCAGTAGGTGAAACAGCATTAGGTTAAACACCCAGCATCAGTAGGTGAAACAGCATCAGGTGAAACTCCCAGCATCAGTAGGTGAAACAGCATTAGGTGAAACACCTAGCATCAGTAGGTGAAACAGCATCAGGTGAAACACCTAGCACCAGGTGAAACAGCCTCAGGTGAAACACCCAGCATCAGTAGGTGAAACAGCATTAGGTGAAACACCTAGCATCAGTAGGGGAAACAGAATCAGGTGAAACACCTAGCATCAGGTGAAACAGCCTCAGGTGAAACACCCAGCATCAGTAGGTGAAACAGCATCAGGTGAAACACCCAGCATCAGCTAAAACATCCAGCATCAGTAGGTGAAACAGCATCAGGAGAAACACCCATCAGTAGGTGAAACAGCATCAGGTGAAACACCTAGCATCAGTAGGTGAAACAGCATCAGGTGAAACACCTAGCATCAGTAGGTGAAACAGCATCAAGTGAAACACCCAGCATCAGTAGGTGAAACAGCATCAGGTGAAACACCCATCAGTAGGTGAAACAGCATCAGGTGAAACACCTAGCATCAGTAGGTGAAACAGCATCAGGTGAAACACCTAGCATCAGTAGGTGAAACAGCATCAAGTGAAACACCCAGCATCAGTAGGTGAAACAGCATCAGGTGAAACAGCATCAGGTGAAACACCCAGCATCAGTAGGTGAAACACCCACCAGTAGGTGAAACAGCATCAGGTGAAACACCCAGCATCAGTAGGTGAAACACCCAGCATCAGTAGGTGAAACAGCATCAAGTGAAACACCCAGCATTGGTAGGTGAAACAGCATCAAGTGAAACACCCAGCATCATTGGACAAAACAGTAGCAAGTAGTCCTGGTTTCTTCTGAGCGGTCTCCCACGGAGCGGTCTCCTCCTCTCAGCGGTCTCCTCTCAGCGGTCTCCTCTGAGCAGTCTCCTCTGAGCGGACTCCTTCCGCGCCGCGCCCTCGTGCCCGCACGCCCCGCCGCGCCCTCGCCCACCCGCGCCCGCCCTCGCGCCCACCCACACCTGCAGCGCCTTCTGCAGCGTCGTCCGGATTGCCCCCACCTCCCGAATTTTTTCCGATTTTTTTCGATTTTTTTTTTAATTTCATTTTCTTGTGCTCTCCATCTCCTCAGATCAAATTTTTGAGGTTCCCCCTCCCACTTTCACCCCATCCCAATTTTTTTTCGATTTTTTTTTGAATTTCATTTTCTTATGATCTCCTCAGATCAACACCCTCCCCCCACACCTCCCACCACCCACTTCTACCCTCTATGTCCAAGTATTTCTCCTCCACTTCCTTGGATCAAGTTTTTCTCGATATCAAATAATACAAAGACTCCATCTCCTTGGATCAAGTTTTTTGGATTCCCCCCTCTGGGAGTAAGCATTCAAATGAACTCCTCCTATGGGGCATGGTACTTTCTCTTACTACAGGTCTAAACAAGTGTGACGTCACCCCGCCTGTGTTTACTCGGTGGTTAGTGACGTCACGTGATGACCTCACACACACAGGCTGAATCTTGTCGACTTCCCCCTATGTCAGTGACGTCACGTGATGACCTCACACACACAGGCTGAATCTTGTCGACCAAACATTAACTTAAAATACAGGATAACACTAATACACAATATTTTCATTTATTTATTTATTATACGACCAATACATTTCATATACATTTCTGGAAATACAACAAAAAAATACAAATTCATTGAAAAAAAGGTACAATTCATTGACTAAAATCAACATATTTTTCTCTTGAAGAAATTCTGTGCATTTTGTTCTGGATCTTCTTCGTCGTCACCATCTCAGTATTACACATTTCATATACAACATAGGGAAAACATTACACATTTTCACTCTTAACCCAGGATAACCCAAATAATTTCACATTTTTTTTTTCGTTAAACCCACAACAACCCACAATTTCTTTACAAAATACAACAAAAGATTCACTCTCTTCAAGTCTAGACATTTTTCTCGTTTTAACTATTTCATCAGAAAAAGTCTGGCGAATCTTATCTGACCGATCTCAGATAACATCTCAGGTCACTCCCCCACGAAGTAACCTTCTCTCTCTCCTTACCCCTTCTCCCCACCCCCCAAACCCTCACTCTCCCACCAACATCTCACAAGACACAATTTTCACTCATAACACAATTTTTTCTCCTTTTAACTATTTCACCAGAAAAAGTCACCACAACACTTACAACTTATATCCATGTTTCGATAAATTCACTAGTCACAATTTTACATATTACTAAGTTAATACCCACACACACACACACACACACACACACACACACACACACACACACACACACACACACACACACACACACACACACACACACACACACACATACACACCACACTTCAATTTGAACAACACCAAAAACACCTTCAATTACCTTTGAATACTCCAAAAACATTATTCGAACACAGCCAAATCACCACTGAATACTCCCAGAACATCTTCATAAATACTCTTGCACATCATTTGAACACCTTCAAAAACACCTTTGAATAGTCTCAAACACCATTTGAGTACTCCCAAATACACCACTGAATACTACTAAAACACCACTGAATACAGTCAACACCACCAAAATCACAGACTAACTCCCATTTTCACACAAATCCCCTCAAATCACTATAACCAAGACGATTACCAATTTCTATGAGTACACTCACCTCCAACTAAGATATAACATGAGCGCAAAAAAAAAAACCATGAACACAAACGAAACACACACGAACACTTACAACAGATTCACCTCTTTTTCGGTATCTCTAGTTCGACAACAACGTCCACAACCCAAAACACCCACAACCCACATCACCCACAACCCACAACACCCACAACAACAACCCGCAACTTATAACCACTTTCCGGTATCTCTAGTTCGACAACACCCACAACCCACAACACCCACAACCCACAACACCCACAACACCCCACAACCCACATCACCCACAACAACAACCCACTTATAACATCTTTTTTGGTATCTCTAGTTCGACAACAATACCCAAAACCCTCATCACCCACAATCTTTATCATCTCACTACATAACAACCCCCAGATTCCTTCGAACACTCTCATAAATCATTTGAATACTCACAAAAAACACCTTTGAGCATTTCCAAACAACACTGAAACACTTCCAGAATATCATTTTTGAATAATTTCTTCACATCCACTCACCCGTCTCCCAACACACCTCTTCAGAACAAACACAAAAATCACATATCACATCCACAAATGCATCTCATCACCCATCTCAAATCCACTAAAATCATTGTATCCAAGATATTCACAAAATTCTATGTCCACCTAACACACACAGACAACTCACTTTACTTTGAACACCTTCAAAACACACTCATACATGACTCAAGAAATCGTAATGACACGATTGCAAACAAACCATACCCCCGGCCGGGATTGAACCCGCGGTCATAGTCTCAAAACTCCAGCCCGTCGCGTTAGCCACTAGACCAGCTAGCCACAATAAGATTCATCCAACTAGGTATATTTCTACACCATAGGAAGGTTAGCACAGGCACCTCTGTGACCACAAATGCAAGTTTTTACAGACGAATCTCCAGCTAGCGTGGCCGTGACGAACTCTAGCTCAAGTCCCTTCACTGCCGTCAACATGACTCAAGAAATCGTAATGACACGATTGCAAACAAACCATACCCCCGGCCGGGATTGAACCCGCGGTCATAGAGTCTCAAAACTCCAGCCCGTCGCGTTAGCCACTAGACCAGCTAGCCACAATAAGATTCATCCAACTAGGTATATTTCTACACCATAGGAAGGTTAGCACAGGCACCTCTGTGACCGTGGCTAACTCGACGGGCTGGAGTTTTGAGACTATGACCACGGGTTCAATCCCGGCCGGGGGTATGGTTTGTTTGCAATCGTGTCATTACGATTTCTTGAGTCATGTTGACGGCAGTGAAGGGACTTGAGCTAGAGTTCGTCACGGCCACGCTAGCTGGAGATTCGTCTGTAAAAACTTGCATTTGTGGTCACAGAGGTGCCTGTGCTAACCTTCCTATGGTGTAGAAATATACCTAGTTGGATGAATCTTATTGTGGCTAGCTGGTCTAGTGGCAAATGCGACGGGCTGGAGTTTTGAGACTCTATGACCGCGGGTTCAATCCCGGCCGGGGGTATGGTTTACTCTCATACATCATCATTTGAGACCACCTTTACTCAATATCTCTTAAGAAATATTCTCTCATCGACAACCTTTATCATCTCACTACAGAACA
This sequence comes from Cherax quadricarinatus, assembly GCF_038502225.1. Classification (NCBI taxonomy): domain Eukaryota; kingdom Metazoa; phylum Arthropoda; class Malacostraca; order Decapoda; family Parastacidae; genus Cherax; species Cherax quadricarinatus. Next base: position 13,655,592 of record NC_091354.1, on the reverse strand, counting down.
ACCCCAAGATTACTTCGAACACTCTCATAAATCATTTGAATACTCACATAAACACCTTTGAACATTTCCAAACAACACTGAAACACTTCCAAAATATCATTTTGAATACTCCCAAATAAGATTTGCCATCTCTAATTTATCTACACTTACACATTTCATTAAATTACAACTCATCCACCATACTACTCCCTCAGTCTCCAGACTTTACAACATTATCACAAAAACTAACTCATACACTTATGACATGAGACATTTTACCAAAACTAACACAAACACACCCACAAACACCACACTTTACTTTGTACAACACCAAAAACAACATCAGTTACCTTTGATTACTCCAAAAACATCATTTGAACACATTCAAAAACAACAAACTCCTTTGAATACTCCCAAAACACCACTGAATACTACCAAAACAGCACCGAATACTGCCCAAACAACACTAAAAATCATCAGAAACTAAGATCAACACCGCAGACTAACACCCATTTTATAGAAATCTTCTCAAATCACTATAACCAAGTCGATTCCACTCACCTCAGACTATTATGTAACATGAACGCAAAAAAAAAAAAAAAAAAAACACTCGTAAATCATTTGAATACTCACAAAAAAAAAACCTTTTGACATTTCCAAACAACGGATCACCACCAACTGAAAACATAACATGTACACACACAAATCTAAGACAACTACCAACAACAAACACCCATATTCACTTACCTCAAAAACCACTAATATCACAGAAAACACACTTTTTTTTTAAACATTCACACAAAAAATCATATTTGACAATATCTAAGCGCACTACCACCAACACACGATGTCACGCCCCACAGGACCAGCGAGGTCACCTCCAGTGACGTCACACTCCCATCTGTGTTTACTTGGTGGTCAGCAAAATCACACCCAACCCACCTTGTTTCAACCTGTTGTACCCACAATATCTAAGAACACTATAACCAAGACGATTACCAGATTTTATGACCCCACCACTAAGATCACAGAAAACACTCATTTTTATAAACATTCACACAAAAATCACGATCACCAATTCCATATCATATTCACCATCATCTATCAACACTCATCACAAAGATCACCAAAAATCTAAGATCATGCATCTCAAAACTACTATGATCACTGAAAACACTTATTTTTTTAAACATTCGCACAAAAATAAGACATACACAAAAATACCACGACACTTCCACTAACATCTATAACATAACATGAGCACTATAACATATCACCATCACCAAAAAAAAAAAAATGATACACAGACACCCACAACTTATGCATTTCAATTACAAATTTAAGACACGAGACATACACACCAAATCTAAGACATTCACCTCCAACTAAGACATACGCATCATAACTAAGACATACACCAAAACCTATACTTGACATATTGACAATAAATATAAGATATAAGCACAAAAAAATTTACCTTGTCATGAGACATTACCAGAACTAAGTCACACACCTCCAACTAAGACATACGCATCATAACTAAGACATACACCAAAACCTATACTTGACATATTAACAATAAATATAAGACATAAGCACAAAAAAATTTACCATGTCATGAGACATTACCAGAACTAAGTCACACACCTCCAACTAATACACAATCACTTTACTAAGTTCATGTTAACTATTCATCAACAAAAAATATTAATACAATTTACCCACCAAATTTATGTTATAATCATCAAAACATAAAACTGTTTTACACATTTTTCTCAAACTAAATATTCATACCACATTTTTTCATTTCTCACCTATGTTACATATCACATCTCTCACCCTCGTCATCCCTAAAACATCCTTCCTTATTCATCCGTATTTCACCTAGAGATGTTTTAACCCCGACGACCCAAAACGACGTAGGAGCCAGAGCAACCATCACCACTCCAACACCACCTACTACACTCTGCCTCCTAGTGTCATGATGGGTCGTCGGGATAAAATATCTCTAGGAGATATACGGATGAATAAGGAAGGATGTTTTAGGGATGATGAGGGTGAGATGCGATATGTAACATAGGTGAGAAATGAAAAAATGTGGTATGAATATTTAGTTTGAGAAAAATGTGTAAAACAGTTTTATGTTTTGATGATTATAACATAAATTTGGTGGGTAAATTGTATTAATATTTTTTGTTGATGAATAGTTAACATGAACTTAGTAAAGTGATTGTGTATTAGTTGGAGGTGTGTGACTTAGTTCTGGTAATGTCTCATGACATGGTAAATTTTTTTGTGCTTATGTCTTATATTTATTGTCAATATGTCAGGTATAGGTTTTGGTGTATGTCTTAGTTATGATGCGTATGTCTTAGTTGGAGGTGTGTGACTTAGTTCTGGTAATGTCTCATGACATGGTAATTTTTTTTTGTGCTATGTCTTATATTTATTGTTAATATGTCAAGTATAGGTTTTGGTGTATGTCTTAGTTATGATGCGTATGTCATAGTTGGAGGTGAATGTCTTAGATTTGGTGTGTATGTCTCATGTCTTAAATTTGTGATTGAAATGTATAAGTTGTGGGTGTCTGTGTATCATTTTTTTTTTTTTGGTGATGGTGATATGTTATAGTGCTCATGTTATGTTATAGATGTTGGTGGAAGTGTCGTGGTATTTTTGTGTATGTCTTATTTTTGTGCGAATGTTTAAAAAAATAAGTGTTTTCAGTGATCATAGTAGTTTTGAGATGCATGATCTTAGATTTTTGGTGAGCTTTGTGATGAGTGTTGATAGATGATGGTGAATATGATATGGAATTGGTGATCGTGATTTTTGTGTGAATGTTTATAAAAATGAGTGTTTTCTGTGATCTTAGTGGTGGGGTCATAAAATCTGGTAATCGTCTTGGTTATAGTGTTCTTAGATATTGTGGGAACAACAGGTTGAAACAAGGTAGGTTGGGTGTGATGTTGCTGACCACCAAGTAAACACAGATGGGAGTGTGACGTCACTGGAGGTGACCTCGCTGGTCCTGTGGGGCGTGACATCGTGTGTTGGTGGTAGTGCGCTTAGATATTGTCAAATATGATTTTTTGTGTGAATGTTTATAAAAAAATGAGTGTTTTCTGTGATATTAGTGGTTTTTGAGGTAAGTGAACATGGGTGTTTGTTGTTGGTAGTTGTCTTAGATTTATGTGTGTACATGTTATGTTTTCAGTTGGTGATGATCCTGTTGTAAGTGATTCGTTGTTTGGAAATGTCCAAAGGTTTTTTTTTTTTTGTATTCAAATGATTTATGAGAATGTTTTTTTTTTTTTTTGCGTTCATGTTATATAATAGTCTGAGGTGAGTGGGATCGTCTTGGTTATAGTGATTTGAGGGGATTTCTATAAAATGGGTGTTAGTCGGCGGTGTTGATCTTAGTTTCTGGTGATTTTTAGTGTTGTTTGGGAAGTATTCGGTGCTGTTTTGGTAGTATTCAAAGGAGTTTGTTGATGTTTTTGAATGTGTTCAAATGATGTTTTTGGAGTAATCAAAGGTAATTGATGTTGTTTTTGGTGTTGTACAAAGTAAAGTGTGGTGTGTGTGGGTGTGTTTGTGTTAGTTTTGGTAAAATGTCTCATGTCATAAGTGTATGAGTTAGTTTTTGTGATAATGTTGTAAAGTCTGGAGACTGAGGGAGTAGTATGGTGGATGAGTTGTAATTTAATGAAATGTGTAAGTGTAGATAAATTAGAGATGGCAAATCTTATTTGGGAGTATTCAAAATGATATTTTGGAAGTGTTTCAGTGTTGTTTGGAAATGTTCAAAGGTGCTTATGTGAGTATTCAAATGATTTATGAGAGTGTTCGAAGTAATCTTGGGGTTGTTCTGTAGTGAGATGATAAAGGTTGTGGATGAGAGAATATTTCTTAAGAGATATTGAGAAAAGGTGGTCTCAAATGATGATGTATGAGAGTGTTTTGAAGGTGTTCAAAGTAAGTTGTCTGTGTGTGTTAGGTGGACATGGAATTTTGTGAATATCTTGGATACAATGATTTTAGTGGATTTGAGATGGGTGATGAGATGCATTTGTGGATGTGAAATGTGATTTTTGTGTTCTGAAGAGGTGTATTGGGAGACGGGTGAGTGGATGCGAAGAAATTATTCAAAAATGATATTCTGGAAGTGTTTCTGTGTTGTTTGGAAATGTTCAAAGGTGTTTTTTGTGAGTATTCAAATGATTTATGAGAGTGTTCGAAGGAATCTGGGGGTTGTTGTGTAGTGAGATGATAAAGGTTGTGGGTGATGAGGGTTTTGGGTATTGTTGTCGAACTTGAGATACCAAAAAAGATGTTATAAGTGTTGTTGTGGGTGATGTGGGTTGTGGGGTGTTGTGGGTTGTGGGTGTTGTGGGTTGTGGGTGTTGTGGGTTGTGGGTGTTGTCGAACTAGAGATACCGGAAAGTGGTTATAAGTTGTGGGTTGTTGTTGTGGGTGTTGTGGGTTGTGGGTGTTGTGGGTTGTGGGTGATGTGGGTTGTGGGTGTTTTGGTTTGTGGACGTTGTTGTCGAACTAGAGATACCGAAAAAGAGGTGAATCTGTTGTAAGTGTTCGTGTGTGTTTGGTTTGTGTTCATGGTTTTTTTTTTGCGCTCACGTTATATCTTAGTTAGAGGTGAGTGTACTCATAGAAATTGGTAATCGTTTTGGTTATAGTGATTTGAGGGGATTTGTGTGAAAATGGGAGTTAGTCTGTGATTTTGGTGGTGTTGACTATTCAGTGGTGTTTTAGTAGTATTCAGTGGTGTATTTGAGAGTACTCAAATGGTGTTTGAGACTATTCAAAGGTGTTTTTGAAGTTGTTCAAATGATGTGCAAGAGTATTTATGAAGATGTTCTGGGAGTATTCAGTGGTGATTTGGCTGTGTTCGAATGATGTTTTTGGAGTATTTAAAGGTAATTGATGGTGTTTTTGGTGTTGTTCAAAGTAAAGTGTGGTGTGTGTGTGGGGGGGGGGGGTATTAACTTAGTAATATGTAAAATTGTGACTAGTGAATTTATCGAAAAGTGGTTATAAGTTGTAAGTGTTGTGGTGTCTTTTTCTGATGAAATAGTTAAAAGGAGAAAAAATTGTGTGTTATGAGTGAAAATTGTGTCTTGTGAGATGCTGGTGGGAGAGTGAGGGTTTGGGGGGTGGGGAGAAGGGGTAAGGAGAGAGAGAAGGTTACTTCGTGGGGGAGTGACCTGAGATGTTATCTGAGATCGGTCAGATAAGATTCGCCAGACTTTTTCTGATGAAACAGTTAAAACGAGAAAAATGTCTAGACTTGAAGAGAGTGAATCTTTTGTTGTATTTTGTAAAGAAATTGTTGATTGTTGTGGGTATTAACGAAAAAAAAAATGTGAAATTATTTGGGTTATCCTGGGTTAAGAGTGAAAATGTGTAATGTTTTCCCTATGTTGTATATGAAATGTGTAATACTGAGATGGTGACGACGAAGAAGATCCAGAACAAAATGCACAGAATTTCTTCAAGAGAAAAATATGTTGATTTTAGTCAATGAATTGTACCTTTTTTTCAATGAATTTGTATTTTTTTGTTGTATTTCCAGAAATGTATATGAAATGTATTGGTCGTATAATAAATAAATAAATGAAAATATTGTGTATTAGTGTTATCCTGTATTTTAAGTTAATGTTTGGTCGACAAGATTCAGCCTGTGTGTGTGAGGTCATCACGTGACGTCACTGACATAGGGGGAAGTCGACAAGATTCAGCCTGTGTGTGTGAGGTCATCACGTGACGTCACTAACCGCCGAGTAAACACAGGCGGGGTGACGTCACACTTGTTTAGACCTGTAGTAAGAGAAAGTACCATGCCCCATAGGGGGAGTTCATTTGAATGCTTACTCCCAGAGGGGGGAATCCAAAAAACTTGATCCACGGAGATGGAGTCTTTGTATTATTTGATATCGAGAAAAACTTGATCCATGGAAGTGGAGGAGAAATACTTGGACATAGAGGGTAGAAGTGGGTGGTGGGAGGTGTGGGGGGAGGGTGTTGATCTGAGGAGATCATAAGAAAATGAAATTAAAAAAAAAAAATTCGAAAAAAATTGGGATGGGGTGAAAGTGGGAGGGGGAACCTCAAAAATTTGATCCGAGGAGATGGAGAGCACAAGAAAATGAAACAAAAAAAAATCAGAAAAAATTCGGGGTGTGTGGGCGATCCGGACGACGCTTCAGAAGGCGCTGCAGAAGGCGGGGGCGGGCGCGAGGGCGGGCGCGGGTCGGCAAGGGCGCTGCGGGGCGTGCGGGCGCGAGACAGCTGAGAGGAGGAGACCGCTAAGAGGAGACCACTGAGAGGAGACTGCTCCGTGGGAGACCGCTCAGCCGCAGAGACCGCTCAGAAGAAACCAGGACTACTATAGCATTATTGGACGAAACACTCAGCATCAGTTGAAATACCCAGCATCCGTAGGTGAAGCACTCTGTAGCATCAGGTGAAACACCCAGCAACACATTAAACACTCAGCAACACATGAAACACCCAGCAACATATGAAACGCCCAGCAACACATGAAACACCCAGCAACACATGAAACGCCTAGCAACACATGAAACACTCAGCAACACGTGAAATACCCAGCAATGCATGAAACACCCAGCAACACATGAAACACCCAGTAACACTTGAAACACCCAGCAACACATGAAACACTCTCGGGTCACGAGGGTTGGCAGGGATTTCGTGAAGATTTTATCCCCTGCTACTGTGGTGTAAGCAGCATTTACACTACCATTACCCTCAAGTGTAACAGGGTCATAAACCACGGCTGCCTTCCTTCCCCACCAGCTGCCATCCAAGTGTTGCCTCTCCTGCTGCTGCCTTCCTTCTCCGCCAGCTGTCTTCCGAGTATTACTCTCCTCCTGCTGCTGCCTTCCACTAGCTGCCATCCAAGTGTTGCCTCTCCTCCTCCTCCTCCTCCTCCTGCCTTCCTTCCTCACCAGCTGTCTTCCAAGTGTTGCCTCTCCTGCTGCTGCCTTCCTTCTCCGCCAGTTGTCTTCCGAGTATTACTCTCCTCCTGCTGCTGCCTTCCACTAGCTGCCATCCAAGTGTTGCCTCTCCTCCTCCTCCTCCTCCTGCCTTCCTTCCCCACCAGCTGTCTTCCAAGTGTTGCCTCTCCTGCTCCTGCCTTCCTTCCCCGCCAGCTGTCTTCCAAGTATTACTCTCTTCCTGCTGCTGCCTTCCTTCTCCACCAGCTGCCATCCAAGTGTTGCCTCTCATGCTGCTGCTGCTTTTTCCACCAGCTGCCCTCCAAGTGTTGCTCTTCTGCTGCCTTCCTTCCCCCCACCATCTGCCACCCATGTGTTGCCTTCCTTCTCCCACCAGCTGCCATCCAAGTGTTGCTCTCCTGCTGCCTTCCTTCACGAAACACTAGGAAGGCGGTGGGGAAGGAAGGCAGCAGGAGAGCAACACTTGGATCCGCCTTCCTAGTGTTTCGTGTTGCTACCTTCTTAGTATTTCCTGTTGTTGCATTCTTCCTCGTGTTTTCTGTTACTGTCTTTCTAGTGTTTCCTGTGCTGCCTTCTTAGTATTTGCTGTTGCTGTCTTCTTAATGTTCCCTGTTGCTGCCTTAGTTTTTTCTGTTGCTACCTTCTTGGTGTGTCCTATTGATGCCTTCTTCCGAGTGTTTCCTGTTGCTGCCTTCTTCCGAGTGTTTCCTGTTGCTGCCTTCTTCCGAGTGTTTCCTGTTGCTGCCTTCTTCCGAGTGTTTCCTGTTGCTACCTTCTTCCGAGTGTTTCCTGTTGCTGCCTTCTTCTGAGTGTTTCCTGTTGCTGCCTTCTTCCGAGTGTTTCCTGTTGCTGCCTTCTTCCGAGTGTTTCCTGTTGCTACCTTCTTCCGAGTGTTTCCTGTTGCTGCCTTCTTCCGAGTGTTTCCTGTTGCTGCCTTCTTCTGAGTGTTTCCTGTTGCTGCCTTCTTCCGAGTGTTTCCTGTTGCTGCCTTCTTCTGAGTGTTTCCTGTTGCTGCCTTCTTCCGAGTGTTTCCTGTTGCTGCCTTCTTCCGAGTGTTTCCTGTTGCTACCTTCTTCCGAGTGTTTCCTGTTGCTGCCTTCTTCCGAGTGTTTCCTGTTGCTTCCTTCTTCCGAGTGTTTCCTGTTGCTGCCTTCTTCTGAGTGTTTCCTGTTGCTACCTTCTTCCGAGTGTTTCCTGTTGCTACCTTCTTCCGAGTGTTTCCTGTTGCTGCCTTCTTCTGAGTGTTTCCTGTTGTTGCCTTCTTCCGAGTGTTTCCTGTTGCTGCCTTCTTCCGAGTGTTTCCTGTTGCTGCCTTCTTCCGAGTGTTTCCTGTTGCTGCCTTCTTCCGAGTGTTTCCTGTTGCTGTCTTCTTCCGAGTGTTTCCTGTTGCTGTCTTCTTCCGAGTGTTTCCTGTTGCTGCCTTCTTCCGAGTGTTTCCTGTTGCTGCCTTCTTCCGAGTGTTTCCTGTTGCTGCCTTCTTCCGAGTGTTTCCTGTTGCTGTCTTCTTCCGAGTGTTTCCTGTTGCTGCCTTCTTCCGAGTGTTTCCTGTTGCTGCCTTCTTCCGAGTGTTTCCTGTTGCTGCCTTCTTCCGAGTGTTTCCTGTTGCTGCCTTCTTCCGAGTGTTTCCTGTTGCTGCCTTCTTCCGAGTGTTTCCTGTTGCTGCCTTCTTCCGAGTGTTTCCTGTTGCTGTCTTCTTCCGAGTGTTTCCTGTTGCTGTCTTCTTCCGAGTGTTTGCTGTTGCTGTCTTCTTCCGAGTGTTTGCTGTTGCTGCTGCCTTCCGAGTGTTTCCTGTTGCTGCCTTCTTCCGAGTGTTTCCTGTTGCTGCCTTCTTCCGAGTGTTTCCTGTTGCTGCCTTCTTCCGAGTGTTTCCTGTTGCTGCCTTCTTCCGAGTGTTTCCTGTTGCTGCCTTCTTCCGAGTGTTTCCTGTTGCTGCCTTCTTCCGAGTGTTTCCTGTTGCTGCCTTCTTCCGAGTGTTTCCTGTTGCTGCCTTCTTCCGAGTGTTTTCTGTTGCTGCCTTCGGATTGTTATCTGTTGCTGCCTTCTTAGTGTTTCATGTTGGTGCCTGTGTAATACTTCCTTAGTTTACCATCTTAATATTGCTCCATCACTACCCCTTCATCTCTTCCATCCCCATAACCATACCGTCCTCTTCCTCTTTCACCACCACCAGCATCATCTCCCCATCACTGACCTTCCTCGCCCTTCCCATCGCTGACCTTCCTCCTCATCACACCCTCCTCTCTCTTCCTGTCACTGACCATCCCCATCACTGACCTTCCTCGCCCTTCCCAGCATTGATCTTCCTTCGCATCACTGACCTTCCTCGCCCTTCCTTCCCATCACTGACCTTCCTCGCCCTTCCCATCATTAACCTTCCTTCGCATCACTGACCTTCCTCGCCCTTCCTTCCCATCACTGACCTTCCTCGTCCTTCCTTCCCATCACTGACCTTCCTCGTCCTTCCTTCCCATCACTGACCTTCCTCGCCCTTCCCATCATTAACCTTCCTTCCCATCACTGACCTTCCTCGCCCTTCCTTCCCATCATTAACCTTCCTTCGCATCACTGACCTTCCTCGCACTTCCTCCGCATCTCTGACCTTCCTCGCCCTTCCTTCGCATCTCTCATCTTCCTCGCCCTTCCCATCATTAACCTTCCTTCGCATCACTGACCTTCCTCGCCCTTCCTTCCCATCATTAATCTTCCTTCGCATCACTGACCTTCCTCGCCTTTCCTTCCCATCATTAATCTTCCTCCCCATCACTGACCTTCCTCGCCCTTCCTTCCCATCATTAATCTTCCTCCCCATCACTGACCTTCCTCGCCCTTCCTTCCCATCATTAATCTTCCTTCCCATCACTGACCTTTCGCCCTTCCCATCATTAACCTTCCTTCGCATCACTGATTTTCCTCGCCCTTCCTTCCCATCACTTCCCATCATTAACCTTCCTTCCCATCATTGACCTTCCTCGCCCTTCCCATCATTAACCTTCCTTTGCATCACTGATCTTCCTCGCCCTTCCTTCCCATCACTGACCTTCCTCGCCCTTCCCATCATTAACCTTCCTTCGCATCACTGATCTTCCTCGCCCTGCCTTCCCATCACTGATCTTCCTCGCCCTTCCCATCATTGGCCTTCCCATCATTGGCCTTCCCATCACTGACCTTGGCATCACGGACTTTTTCCATCACTGACCTTCCTCCTCCTCACTGACCTTCCTCTCCATCACCACCCATCCTCCCCATTACCCCCTCATCCTCCCCATCACCTCACATCCTCTCATCACCCCATCCTTCCCCATTACCTTCATCCTCCCCATCACCTCCATCCTCCCCATCACCTCCATCCTCCCCATCACCTCCCATCCTCATCACCACCTTCACCCTCCCCATCACCTGCACCCTCCCTATCACCTTCATTCTTCCCATCACCTTCACCCTCCCCATCACCTTCATTCTTCCCATCACCTTCACCCTCCCCATCACCTTCATCCTCCCCATCACCTTCACCCTCCCCATCACCCCCATCCATCCCACCTGGGATGACTCAGAACGAGCAAACTGGGAAATTTAAATCACATTAGACTGGGTGAAGCTGGCAAGCTAAACAGTGTTACCAGTGACTGTCTTGTTTGATACACTCTTCCTTCTTCCTACCTCCCTCCCTTAAAGGAGGGAGGGAACGTATTAAGGGAGGGAGGGAACGTATTAAGGGAGGGAGAGAAGGTATTAAGGGAGGGAAGGAAGGTATTAAGGGAGGGAAGGAAGGTATTAAGGGAGGGAAGGAAGGTATTAAGGGAGGGAAGGAAGGTATTAAGGGAGGGAAGGAAGGTATTGAGGGAAGGAAGGTACTAAGGGATTTCCTCACACTCTGCTGCCTTTCTTAATATGTCTCTGCTGCCTTTCCTTATTGTCTCCCTGCTGCCTTCTCTTATTGTCTCCCTGCTGCCTTCCCTTATTGTCTCTGCTGCCTTCCTTTATTGTCTCCCTGCTGCCTTCTCTTGTCTCTGCTGCCTTCCCTTATTGTCTCTCTGCTGCCTTCCCTTATTGTCTCTCTGCTGCCTTCCCTTATTGTCTCCCTGCTGCCTTCCCTTATTGTCTCCCTGCTGCCTTCCCTTATTGTCTCCCTGCTGCCTTCCCTTATTGTCTCCCTGCTGCCTTCCCTTATTGTCTCCCTGCTGCCTTCCCTTATTGTCTCCCTGCTGCCTTCCCTTATTGTCTCCCTGCTGCCTTCCCTTGTCTCCCTGCTGCCTTCCCTTATTGTCTCCCTGCTGCATTCCCTTATTGTCTCCCTGCTGCCTTCCCTTATTGTCTCCCTGCTGCCTTCCCTTATTGTCTCCCTGCTGCCTTCCCTTATTGTCTCCCTGCCTTCCCTTATTGCTGCCTTCCCTTGTCTCCCTGCTGCCTTCCCTTATTGTCTCCCAGCTGCATTCCCTTATTGTCTCCCTGCTGCCTTCCCTTATTGTCTCCCTGCTGCCTTCCCTTATTGTCTCCCTGCTGCCTTCCCTTATTGTCTCCCTGCTGCATTCTCTTGTTTCTGCTACCTTCCCTTGTCTCCCTGCTGCCTTCTCTTGTTTCTGCTACCTTCCCTTATTGTCTCCCTGCTGCCTTCCCTTATTGTCTCCCTGCTGCCTTCCCTTATTGTCTCCCAGCTGCCTTCCCTTATTGTCTCCCAGCTGCCTTCCCTTATTGTCTCCCAGCTGCCTTCCCTTATTGTCTCCCAGCTGCCTTCCCTTATTGTCTCCCTTCTGCCTTCCCTTATTATCTCCCTGCTGCCCTCCCTTATGGTCTCCCAGCTGCCTTCCCTTATTGTCCCCCTGCTGCCTTCCCTTATTGTCTCCCAGCTGCCTTCCCTTATTGTCTCCCAGCTGCCTTCCCTTATTGTCTCCCAGCTGTCTTCTCCTATTGTCTCCCTGCTGCCTTCCCTTATTGTCTCCCAGCTGCCTTCCCTTATTGTCTCCCAGCTGCCTTCCCTTATTGTCTCCCAGCTGCCTTCTCTTGTCTCTGCTACCTTCCCTTATTGTCTCCCAGCTGCCTTCCCTTATTGTCTCCCTGCTGCCTTCTCTTGTCTCTGCTATCTTCCCTTATTGTTTCCCTGCTGCCTTCCATTATTGTCTCCCTGCTGCATTCCCTTATTGTCTCCCTGCTGCCTTCCCTTATTGTCTCCCTGCTGCCTTCCCTTATTGTCTCCCTGCTGCCTTCCCTTGTCTCCCTGCTGCATTCCTATATTGTCTCCCTGCTGCATTCCCTTATTGTCTCCCGCCTTCCCTTATTGTCTCCCTGCTGCCTTCCCTTATTGTCTCCCTGCTGCCTTCCCTTATTGTCTCCCTGCTGCCTTCTCTTGTTTCTGCTACCTTCCCTTATTGTCTCCCTGCTGCTTTCTCTTGTTTCTGTTACCTTCCCTTATTGTCTCCCTGCTGCCTTCCCTTATTGTCTCCCTGCTGCCTTCCCTTATTGTCTCCCAGCTGCCTTCCCTTATTGTCTCCCAGCTGCCTTCCCTTATTGTCTCCCAGCTGCCTTCCCATATTGTCTCCCAGCTGCCTTCCCTTATTGTCTCCCTTCTGCCTTCACTTATTATCTCCCTGCTGCCCTCCCTTATGGTCTCCCAGCTGCCTTCCCTTATTGTCTCTCAGCTGCCTTCCCCTATTGTCTCCCTGCTGCCTTCCCTTATTGTCTCCCAGCTGCCTTCCCTTATTGTCTCCCAGCTGCCTTCCCTTATTGTCTCCCAGCTGCCTTCTCTTGTCTCTGCTACCTTCCCTTATTGTCTCCCAGCTGCCTTCCCTTATTGTCTCCCTGCTGCCTTCTTTTGTCTCTGCTATCTTCCCTTATTGTTTCCCTGCTACCTTCCCTTATTGTCTCCCTGCTGCATTCCCTTATTGTCTCCCTGCTGCCTTCCCTTATTGTCTCCCTGCTGCCTTCTCTTATTGTCTCTGCTGCCTTCCCTTATTGTCTCCCTGCTGCCTTCCCTTATTGTCTCGCTGCTACCTTCCCCTGCTGTCTCCCTACTGCCTTCCTTTATTGTCTCCCTGCTGCCTTTTCTTATTGTCTCCCTGCTGCCTTCTCTTGTCTCTGCTACCTTCCCTTATTGTCTCCCTGCTACCTTCCCTTATCTCCCTGCTACCTTCCCTTATTGTCTCCCTGCTACCTTCTCTTATTGTCTCTCTGCTACCTTCCCTTATTGTCTCCCTGCTGCCTTCCCTCATTGTCTCCCTGCTGCCTTCTCTTATTGTCTCCCTACTGCCTTCCCTTTTTGTCTCCCTGCTACCTTCCCTTATTTTCTCCCTGCTGCCTTCCCTTATTGTCTCCCTGCTACCTTTCCTTATTGTCTCCCTGCTACTTTCTCTTATTGTCTCTCTGCTACCTTCCCTTATTGTCTCCCTGCTACCTTCTCTTATTGTCTCCCTGCTACCTTCTCTTATTGTCTCTCTGCTACCTTCCCTTATTGTCTCCCTGCTACCTTCCCTTATTGTCTCCCTGCTACCTTCCCTTATTGTCTCTCTGCTACCTTCCCTTATTGTCTCCCTGCTACCTTCCCTTATTGTCTCCCTGCTACCTTCCCTTATTGTCTCTCTGCTACCTTCCCTTATTGTCTCCCTGCTACCTTCCCTTATTGTCTCCCTGCTACCTTCCCTTATTGTCTCCCTGCTACCTTCTCTTATTGTCTCCCTGCTACCTTCCCTTATTGTCTCCCTGCTACCTTCCCTTATTGTCTCCCTGCTACCTTCCCTTACTGTCTCCCTGCTACCTTCTCTTATTGTCTCCCTGCTACCTTCCCTTACTGTCTCCCTGCTACCTTCTCTTTTTGTCTCCCTGCTACCTTTCCTTATTGTCTCCCTGCTACCTTCCCTTACTGTCTCTCTGCTACCTTCCCTTACTGTCTCCCTGCTACCTTCCCTTATTGTCTCCCTGCTACCTTCCCTTACTGTCTCTCTGCTACCTTCCCTTACTGTCTCCCTGCTACCTTCCCTTATTGTCTCCCTGCTACCTTCCCTTATTGTCTCCCTGCTACCTTCCCTTACTGTCTCCCTGCTACCTTCCCTTATTGTCTCCCTGCTACCTTCCCTTACTGTCTCCCTGCTACCTTCCCTTACTGTCTCCCTGCTACCTTCCCTTACTGTCTCCCTGCTACCTTCCCTTACTGTCTCCCTGCTACCTTCCCTTACTGTCTCCCTGCTACCCTCCCTTACTGTCTCCCTGCTACCCTCCCTTACTGTCTCCCTCACTTGGTGTCTGTAATATACGTTTCACTACTCCTAACTTCACAAATTACTCCCTTCATAACTTTCTCTCCGTCTTTACACATTCCTCCCTTAGACACTTCTCGGCTTGTTGATTCTTATAATAAAAAAGAAGCGCTAAATCTGCAAGAGTCATACAGCGATCGGCTTGTTGAAACTTCCGTCTCTCCCTTACTGGTTCTCCCTCCTCTTTCTTTATGCCTCGCTACCTTATTCTTGCCTCTTCTCCTCTTCCTTCCTGTCCTACTTGGTGTCACTCTCTGCCATCCTTCCTTAGGTTTCCTCTCCCCTCCCTCTCATTATTTTCTCCCTAAATCACCCGTCCGTCAGCTCTCTCTCTCTCTCTCTCTCTCTCTCTCTCTCTCTCTCTCTCTCTCTCTCTCTCTCTCTCTCTCTCTCTCTCTCTCTCTCTCTCTCTCTCTCTCTCTCTCTCTCTCTCTCTCTCTTGCCTTCGCTTCATCATTTTATTCTCATTATCATCTTCAACATAACTTTAAGTTGGATTCTCTTATTTCATGTCTTCCTTATCATGCCTTTCTCTGTTTTTCTCTCGTCACATTTATTATGCCTTTCTCTGCTTCTCTCTCTCGTCATTATCATTTATGTCTTTCTTTTCATCTCTATCGTTACCATCTTTATCATGTCTTTCTCTGCTTGTCTCTGTTTTCTTGTAATCTCTCACCTCAACTTTGCTCTCTATAATGTCTGCGGGAAGCTGTTTGTTGCCCTGGAGCCACACACCTCATAAGTCTGACTAACTGGCTCAGTTCATGTGTGTGACTGCTTCTGCTCGTGTGTCTGGCTCTGCCCGGATCCTGTGGTAATATGGCTGGTTCTAGTCACATGTCTGGCTCTGCCTGGCTGGTTATAGTCGCATGTCTGGCTCTGCCTGGCTGGTAATAGTCACATGTCTGGCTCTGCCTGGCTGGCTGGTTATAGTCACATGTCTGGCTCTGCCTGCCTGGCTGGTTATAGTCACATGTCTGGCTCTGCCTGGCTGGCTGGTTATAGTCACATGTCTGGCTCTGCCCGGATCCTGTGGTAATATGGCTGGTTCTAGTCACATGTCTGGCTCTGCCTGGCTGGTTATAGTCACATGTCTGGCTCTGCCTGGCTGGTAATAGTCACATGTCTGGCTCTGCCTGGCTGGCTGGTTATAGTCACATGTCTGGCTCTGCCCGGATCCTGTGGTAATATGGCTGGTTCTAGTCACATGTCTGGCTCTGCCTGGCTGGTTATAGTCACATGTCTGGCTCTGCCTGGCTGGTAATAGTCACATGTCTGGCTCTGCCTGGCTGGCTGGTTATAGTCACATGTCTGGCTCTGCCCGGATCCTGTGGTAATATGGCTGGTTCTAGTCACATGTCTGGCTCTGCCTGGCTGGTTATAGTCACATGTCTGGCTCTGCCTGGCTGGTTCTAGTCACATGTCTGGCTCTGCCTGCCTGGCTGGTTATAGTCACATGTCTGGCTCTGCCTGGCTGGTTCTAGTCACATGTCTGGCTCTGCCTGGCTGGTTCTAGTCACATGTCTGGCTCTGCCTGCCTGGCTGGTTATAGTCACATGTCTGGCTCTGCCTGGCTGGTTATAGTCACATGTATGGCTCTGCCTGGCTGGTTATAGTCACATGTCTGGCTCTGCCTGGCTGGTTCTAGTCACATGTCTGGCTCTGCCTGGCTGGCTGGTTATAGTCACATGTCTGGCTCTGCCTGGCTGGTTCTAGTCACATGTCTGGCTCTGCCTGGCTGGTTCTAGTCACATGTCTGGCTCTGCCTGGCTGGTTCTAGTCACATGTCTGGCTCTGCCTGGCTGGTTCTAGTCACATGTCTGGCTCTGCCTGGCTGGTTCTAGTCACATGTCTGGCTCTGCCTGGCTGGTTATAGTCACATGTCTGGCTCTGCCTGGCTGGTTATAGTCACATGTCTGGCTCTGCCTGGCTGGTTCTAGTCACATGTCTGGCTCTGCCTGGCTGGTAATAGTCACATGTCTGGGTGTGGCTGGCTGGCTTCTGGCTGGTTCTAGTCACATGTCTGGCTCTGCCTGGCTGGTTATAGTCACATGTCTGGCTCTGCCTGCCTGGCTGGTTATAGTCACATGTCTGGCTCTGCCTGGCTGGTTCTAGTCACATGTCTGGCTCTGCCTGGCTGGTTCTAGTCACATGTCTGGCTCTGCCTGCCTGGCTGGTTATAGTCACATGTCTGGCTCTGCCTGGCTGGTTATAGTCACATGTCTGGCTCTGCCTGGCTGGTTATAGTCACATGTCTGGCTCTGCCTGGCTGGTTCTAGTCACATGTCTGGCTCTGCCTGGCTGGCTGGTTATAGTCACATGTCTGGCTCTGCCTGGCTGGTTCTAGTCACATGTCTGGCTCTGCCTGGCTGGTTCTAGTCACATGTCTGGCTCTGCCTGGCTGGTTCTAGTCACATGTCTGGCTCTGCCTGGCTGGTTCTAGTCACATGTCTGGCTCTGCCTGGCTGGTTCTAGTCACATGTCTGGCTCTGCCTGGCTGGTTATAGTCACATGTCTGGCTCTGCCTGGCTGGTTATAGTCACATGTCTGGCTCTGCCTGGCTGGTTCTAGTCACATGTCTGGCTCTGCCTGGCTGGTAATAGTCACATGTCTGGGTGTGGCTGGCTGGCTCCTGGCTGGTTCTAGTCACATGTCTGGGTGTGGCTGGCTGGCTCCTGGCTGGTTCTGGTCATGTGTTAGTTATCAGTGTGGGTGACAGAGGTTGTTCATGCCAACTCTGTTATGTATTCCAGTAATTAACATTATTTTAATAAAGGAACCCAGAATAAGGTGTACCTCCAGGAGCTACTTGCAGTACCTCTACCTTTATATATTTGATGAGTTTCCAAAGGTTTTTCTACTCCTGAAGCCCGGCCTTGGGCCAGGCTTGTTTGGTGGGTGCTTCCTCAACTTGGCTGTTGTTGGTGGCGGCCCGCTGGCCCGCATATCCATGACAGCCTGGTTGATCCGGCACTAGGTGGAGGTATTTGTCCAGTTTCCTCTTGAAGACTTCCACGCCAGTTGTTGAACAGTCTGGGGCCGCGGATGTTGATACAATGTTCTCTTGTTGTACCTACGGCTCCTTTGCTTTTTACTGTTTATTTTGCACTTCCCTTGCTTTATTGGCTTATATGGGCTGTAAATAATCTCTGTATCTGTTCTAGCTCTGATATTTCTCCTCCCCTGAATGAAGCTGTCAACAATGAATAATATTCTAAGTGAGAGAGCACAAGTGATTTGAAAAGTGTCACCATTAGTATAATATTTCCTTAGTTTTGAAAGTTCTCATTATCCACCCGACGTCACATCTGTATTGTGTTCTTTGAAAGAAAGGTCAATTAATATAATTACTCCCAGGTCTTTCACGTGTTTCTTTACTTCTATTTGATGATCGTCTTGAGTTTCGTACAGTGTTCATTTCGAGTTCTTCATTCATTTCCTACCTAAGCTGCTGAAACTTATCATTATTGAGCATCATGTTTTCTACTGCCCAGTGGACAACCTACTGAGGTGACTTTAATGCTTATTTTAGTACCATCTGCAACTGAAACAAAACTGTGACCGGTGTTTTTATTTGTGTCTGATATGAAGATAAGAAACAGTAGAGGAGCCAAGACTGAAGTTTTTACTTCGCTAATGATGGAATTTGCTCTATTTACTACTACTCTATGTTTAATCCGTCAGGAAGTTGAAAATTCAATTTCTTACATTCCCGGTTATGCTTATGGAGCTCATTTTGTGTGTAATATTCCGTGATCACATTTGATGATGAGATCATTGCTCACTACTGGCAGGGTGACACTGTCTAGGAACTAACAACTAGCTCACTACTGGCTGTTTCTAGAGTTGTTCTAGCCTTATATTCTTGTCTGTTGTTAGTACAGTGTGGCCAGCAGGACCTGTGCTACTAGTCTGGTCTGCTGGTAGTTCAGTATAACAAGCAGAACCTCTGCTAATATGGTCTGCTGGTAGTTCAGTATAGCCAGCAGAACCTTTGCTAGTAGTGTGGTCTGCTGGTAGTTCAGTATAACAAGCAGAACCTCTGCTAGTAGTCTGGTCTGCTGGTAGTTCAGTATAGCAAGCAGAACCTCTGCTAGTAGTCTGGTCTGCTGGTAGTTCAGTATAACAAGCAGAACCTCTGCTAGTAGTCTGGTCTGCTGATAGTTCAGTATAACAAGCAGAACCTCTGCTAGTAGCCTGGTCTGCTGGTAGTTCAATATAACAAGCAGAACCTCTGCTAGTGGTTTGGTCTGCTGGTAGTTCAGTATAACAAGCAGAACATCTGCTAGCATTCTGGTCTGCTGGTAGTTCAGTATAACAAGCAGAACCTCTGCTAGTGGTCTGGTCTGCTGGTAGTTCAGTATAACAAGCAGAACCTCTGCTAGTATTGTGGTCTGTTGGTAGTTCAGTATAACAAGCAGAACATCTGCTAGTGATCTGGTTTGTTGGTAGTTCAGTATAACAAGCAGAACATCTGCTAGTATTCTGGTCTGCTGGTAGTTCAATATAACAACCTCTGCTAGTGGTCTGGTCTGCTGGTAGTTCAGTATAACAAGCAGAACCTCTGCTAGTAGTCTGGTCTGCTGGTAGTTCAGTATAACAAGCAGAACCTCTGCTAGTAGTCTGGTCTGCTGGTAGTTCAATATAACAAGCAGAACATCTGCTAGTAGTCTGGTCTGCTGGTAGTTCAGTATAACAAGCAGAACCTACGCTAGTAGTCTGGTCAGCTGGTAGTTCAGTATAACAAGCAGAACCTCTGCTAGTAGTCTGGTCTGCTGGTAGTTCAGTATAACAAGCAGAACCTCTGCTAGTGGTCTGGTCTGCTGGTAGTTCAGTATAACAAGCAGAACCTCTGCTAGTAGTCTGGTCTGCTGGTAGTTCAATATAACAAACAGAACCTCTGCTAGTAGTCTGGTCTGCTGGTAGTTCAGTATAACAAGCAGAACCTCTGCTAGTGGTCTGGTCTGCTGGTAGTTCAGTATAACAAGCAGAACATCTGCTAGTAGTCTGGTCTGCTGGTAGTTCAATATAACAACCTCTGCTAGTGGTCTGGTCTGTTGGTAGTTCAGTATAACAACCAGAACATCTGCTAGTATTCTGGTCTGCTGGTAGTTCAGTATAACAAGCAGAACATCTGCTAGTATTCTGGTCTGCTGGTAGTTCAGTATAACAAGCAGAACATCTGCTAGTATTCTGGTCTGCTGGTAGTTCAGTATAACAAGCAGAACCTCTGCTAGTGGTCTGGTCTGTTGGTAGTTCAGTATAACAAGCAGAACATCTGCTAGTATTCTGGTCTGCTGGTAGCTCAGTATAACAAGCAGAACCTCTGCTAGTATTCTGGTCTGTTGGTAGTTCAGTATAACAAGCAGAACATCTGCTAGTGGTCTGGTCTGTTGGTAGTTCAGTATAACAAGCAGAACATCTGCTAGTATTCTGGTCTGCTGGTAGTTCAGTATAACAAGCAGAACCTCTGCTAGTATTCAGGAATGTTGGTAGTTCAGTATAACAAGCAGAACATTTGCTAGTGGTCTGGTCTGCTGGTAGTTCAGTATAACAAGCAGAACATCTGCTAGTATTCTGGTCTGCTGGTAGTTCAGTATAACAAGCAGAACATCTGCTAGTATTCTGGTCTGCTGGTAGTTCAGTATAACAAGCAGAACATCTGCTAGTATTCTGGTCTGCTGGTAGTTCAGTATAACAAGCAGAACCTCTGCTAGTGGTCTGGTCTGCTGGTAGTTCAGTATAACAAGCAGAACATCTGCTAGTGGTCTGGTCTGCTGGTAGTTCAATATAACCTCTGCTAGTGGTCTGGTCTGCTGGTAGTTCAGTATAACAAGCAGAACCTCTGCTAGTAGTCTGGTCTGCTGGTAGTTCAGTAAAACAAGCAGAACCTCTGCTAGTAGTCTGGTCTGCTGGTAGTTCAATATAACAAGCAGAACATCTGCTAGTAGTCTGGTCTGCTGGTAGTTCAGTATAACAAGCAGAACCTACGCTAGTAGTCTGGTCAGCTGGTAGTTCAGTATAACAAGCAGAACCTCTGCTAGTAGTCTGGTCTGCTGGTAGTTCAGTATAACAAGCAGAACCTCTGCTAGTATTCAGGTCTGTTGGTAGTTCAGTATAACAAGCAGAACATCTGCTAGTGGTCTGGTCTGCTGGTAGTTCAGTATAACAAGCAGAACATCTGCTAGTATTCTGGTCTGCTGGTAGTTCAGTATAACAAGCAGAACATCTGTTAGTATTCTGGTCTGCTGGTAGTTCAGTATAACAAGCAGAACATCTGCTAGTATTCTGGTCTGCTGGTAGTTCAGTATAACAAGCAGAACCTCTGCTAGTGGTCTGGTCTGCTGGTAGTTCAGTATAACAAGCAGAACATCTGCTAGTGGTCTGGTCTGCTGGTAGTTCAATATAACCTCTGCTAGTGGTCTGGTCTGCTGGTAGTTCAGTATAACAAGCAGAACCTCTGCTAGTAGTCTGGTCTGCTGGTAGTTCAGTAAAACAAGCAGAACCTCTGCTAGTAGTCTGGTCTGCTGGTAGTTCAATATAACAAGCAGAACATCTGCTAGTAGTCTGGTCTGCTGGTAGTTCAGTATAACAAGCAGAACCTACGCTAGTAGTCTGGTCAGCTGGTAGTTCAGTATAACAAGCAGAACCTCTGCTAGTAGTCTGGTCTGCTGGTAGTTCAGTATAACAAGCAGAACCTCTGCTAGTGGTCTGGTCTGCTGGTAGTTCAGTATAACAAGCAGAACCTCTGCTAGTAGTCTGGTCTGCTGGTAGTTCAATATAACAAGCAGAACCTCTGCTAGTAGTCTGGTCTGCTGGTAGTTCAGTATAACAAGCAGAACCTCTGCTAGTGGTCTGGTCTGCTGGTAGTTCAGTATAACAAGCAGAACATCTGCTAGTAGTCTGGTCTGCTGGTAGTTCAATATAACAAACAACCTCTGCTAGTGGTCTGGTCTGTTGGTAGTTCAGTATAACAAGCAGAACATCTGCTAGTATTCTGGTCTGCTGGTAGCTCAGTATAACAAGCAGAACCTCTGCTAGTATTCTGGTCTGTTGGTAGTTCAGTATAACAAGCAGAACATCTGCTAGTGGTCTGGTCTGCTGGTAGTTCAGTATAACAACCAGAACCTCTGCTAGTATTCAGGTCTGTTGGTAGTTCAGTATAACAAGCAGAACATCTGCTAGTGGTCTGGTCTGCTGGTAGTTCAGTATAACAAGCAGAACATCTGCTAGTATTCTGGTCTGCTGGTAGTTCAGTATAACAAGCAGAACATCTGCTAGTATTCTGGTCTGCTGGTAGTTCAGTATAACAAGCAGAACCTCTGCTAGTGGTCTGGTCTGCTGGTAGTTCAGTATAACAAGCAGAACATCTGCTAGTGGTCTGGTCTGCTGGTAGTTCAATATAACAACCTCTGCTAGTGGTCTTGTCTGCTGGTAGTTCAGTATAACAAGCAGAACCTCTGCTAGTAGTCTGGTCTGCTGGTAGTTCAGTATAACAAGCAGAACCTCTGCTAGTAGTCTGGTCTGCTGGTAGTTCAATATAACAAGCAGAACATCTGCTAGTAGTCTGGTCTGCTGGTAGTTCAGTATAACAAGCAGAACCTACGCTAGTAGTCTGGTCAGCTGGTAGTTCAGTATAACAAGCAGAACCTCTGCTAGTAGTCTGGTCTGCTGGTAGTTCAGTATAACAAGCAGAACCTCTGCTAGTGGTCTGGTCTGCTGGTAGTTCAGTATAACAAGCAGAACATCTGCTAGTAGTCTGGTCTGCTGGTAGTTCAATATAACAAACAACCTCTGCTAGTGGTCTGATCTGTTGGTAGTTCAGTATAACAAGCAGAACATCTGCTAGTAGTCTGGTCTGCTGGTAGTTCAGTATAACAAGCAGAACATCTGCTAGTATTCTGGTCTGCTGGTAGTTCAGTATAACAAGCAGAACATCTGCTAGTATTCTGGTCTGCTGGTAGTTCAGTATAACAAGCAGAACCTCTGCTAGTGGTCTGGTCTGTTGGTAGTTCAGTATAACAAGCAGAACATCTGCTAGTATTCTGGTCTGCTGGTAGCTCAGTATAACAAGCAGAACCTCTGCTAGTATTCTGGTCTGCTGGTAGCTCAGTATAACAAGCAGAACCTCTGCTAGTATTCTGGTCTATTGGTAGTTCAGTATAACAAGCAGAACATCTGCTAGTGGTCTGGTCTGTTGGTAGTTCAGTATAACAAGCAGAACATCTGCTAGTGGTCTGGTCTGCTGGTAGTTCAGTATAACAAGCAGAACATCTGCTAGTATTCTGGTCTGCTGGTAGTTCAGTATAACAAGCAGAACATCTGCTAGTATTCTGGTCTGCTGGTAGTTCAGTATAACAAGCAGAACATCTGCTAGTAGTCTGGTCTGCTGGTAGTTCAGTATAACAAGCAGAACCTCTGCTAGTATTCTGGTCTGCTGGTAGTTCAGTATAACAAGCAGAACATCTGCTAGTAGTCTGGTCTGCTGGTAGTTCAGTATAACAAGCAGAACATCTGCTAGTATTCTGGTCTGCTGGTAGTTCAGTATAACAAGCAGAACATCTGCTAGTTTTCTGGTCTGCTGGTAGTTCAGTATAACAAGCAGAACATCTGCTAGTATTCTGGTCTGCTGGTAGTTCAGTATAACAAGCAGAACATCTGCTAGTATTCTGGTCTGCTGGTAGTTCAGTATAACAAGCAGAACATCTGCTAGTATTCTGGTCTGCTGGTAGTTCAGTATAACAAGCAGAACATCTGCTAGTAGTCTGGTCTGCTGGTAGTTCAGTATAACAAGCAGAACATCTGCTAGTAGTCTGGTCTGCTGGTAGTTCAGTATAACAAGCAGAACCTCTGCTTTAGTAACAAACTTTTGTGTTCATTTTCTATTATATTTTTATTTAATTATATTTAAGTTAATATTTGTTCGGTTTATATATGCAATTAAACATTTCCTGTTAATAATATTAATTATTGTAACTTCATTCATTAAAAATATGACTTTCAACCTGTTAATTTTTACATACAAGTGTCTCTTATTGTACACAGTCGTAATGTTAAGATATTGTACACAGTCGTAATGTTAAGATATTGTACACAGTCGTAATGTTAAGATATTGTACACAGTCGTAATGTTAAGATATTGTACACAGTCGTAATGTTAAGATATTGTACACAGTCGTAATGTTAAGATATTGTACACAGTCGTAATGTTAAGATATTGTACACAGTCGTAATGTTAAGATATTGTATAAAGTCGTAATGTTAAGATATTGTACACACATTGTACACACAGTCGTAATGTTAAGATATTGTACACAGTCGTAATGTTAAGATATTGTACACAGTCGTAATGTTAAGATATTGTACACAGTCGTAATGTTAAGATATTGTACACAGTCGTAATGTTAAGATATTGTACACAGTCGTAATGTTAAGATATTGTACACAGTCGTATCGTAATGTCGATATATTTTAAGCTGCGACATGCTTTGTTGTTTGTTAAGCATAGTTAATATACTTTAAGCTGCGACAAGCTTTACTGTTTATTAAGCTGAGATATTAGTTGTGTTCCTTGTGCATATTTATGTTGGTGCTCCCAGCCAGGGTTGCTGCACTTGTTTGTTTATTACCAGCTGTTACTGATGGGCGGGGAGGGGGGGGGGTGAGAGAGGGGGGGGAGAAGTGGGGACCGTAGGAGATGGAGTTTGAGGTGGAATGGATGAAGAGGAAGAGGAGGGGGGGGGGTGATGGAGTGGGTGAGGGGGAGGAGGACAAGGAGGGGGGAGTGGGGCCCCACAAGTTATATATTGCATCATTACTGGGTCAGTCCAGGAAGACTAACTCCAGCTGCTGCTCCGCCACACTACTGTTGCTGCTCTTACTGTTGTCACCTTACTGTTGTGCTGCAACTGCTATTCTGTTGCCATTGTGCCCTTACTGTTTGTGTCACTTCTTTTGTATTCCTACTGTTTTGATTGTATTGTTATGTCTGCACTGTTGACTATTCACTGTGTTTTAGTGAGATGTGTTCTCTCCCACGTGTTGCTGGCTCAGGAAGATCACCCCTTTACAGTCTTGAACCAGGCCTTCTGGCCGAGGGCATGATCAGTCCAGCTGTTGCTGTTGGCCGCATGCGCTACAACATTAGCCACATTCAAACCGATTGATCAGGAGCTGTTTGAAGGAAGGTAGGATGACAGATATTGCCCAGAAGGGTATCAAAGACACTTCGCACCTTATTATATTATTCACTATGTGTAGAGTTTTATCAGTATAAATCATTATGAGGAGTAGGCCTAAATTCACTCAGTTACTCACTTTTGGTCATCATGACCCAACAAGCATGGACAGGAGGTACTCTGAAACTGAAAAATGTTTAAACAGAACTTGGTACTTTTTTGGTGACAACATTAAGTGTTTCTAGTGTCATAGATTGTGATGACTCAGGTCATCAGAACCTCTCCTAATTGGATACGTGTTTTACTGTGCATTGCAGTTCTTTGATTTCTGGTTGTTCCAAAGTGTTCAAAAATTAAATATTTGTTGCTTAAGGTTTGGTTAATCAATATTAACCATATTTACATATATTTAACGTATGTAAGGAAATAATACAAAGGGAGGCTTCGTATGGCAGCATGAGATGTATGCTTCCTTAGAGAGTTGGTATATCCACTCTCGCTGTTTAAGATGGAGAATGGGCTACTCCCTCGCTCTGTGCACGACCTCCCTCCATCTTGCTAGATATTACGTGTCACTCGAGTTCCCTCCCAACCCCTTGCATTTCCTCCAGCATTTCTTCTCCCCACACCTCCAGCATCTCTTCTCTCCACATCCCCAGCATCTCTTCTCCACACACCTCCAGCATCTCCCCCACACCTCCAGCATCTCTTCTTCCCACACCTCTAGCCTCTTCCCCCACACATCCAGCATCTTCCCCCACACCTCCAGCATCTCTTCTCCCCACACCTCCAGCATCTTTCCTTCTCCGTCTCATCATGGTACAGTCATGCCATATTTTCCATCTTACCTCATATACCATTCTCACCGGAATTAACTTCTTCCACCTGCTCACCTTCCCTTGAATGTGCCGACTCAAGCCGGGCACCACATACCCCGCCACACTGTGCTGCTCATACCGTCTTACAGGGCAGGAGAGATAGCAGAGCTGAGGCCCCTCAGAGATTGTTTACTTCTCGCTACAGTGAGTAAAGCATCGGAAGTGCTGCATTACAACTTGTTAGTGTATGAGATATGGGAACAAATGTAGAATAACGGATGTGAGAACTATGAGAGAAAGTGTAGAATAACGGATGTGAGAACTATGAGAGAAAGTGTGGAATAACGGGTGTGAGAACTATGAGAGAAAGTGTGGAATAACGGGTGTGAGAACTGTGAGAGAAAGTGTGCAATAACGGGTGTGAGAACTATGAGAGAAAGTGTGGAATAACGGGTGTGAGAACTATGAGAGAAAGTGTGGAATAACGGGTGTGAGAACTATGAGAGAAAGTGTGGAATAACGGGTGCGAGAACTATGAGAGAAAGTGTGGAATAACGGGTGTGAGAACTATGAGAGAAAGTGTGGAATAACGGGTGTGAGAACTGTAAGAGTGACGAATAAACCCAGCAGAAGCAAGAGGACTACCATGATCACTGCCATGGGTGCTGCCATGATCACTGCCATGGGTGCTGCCATGATCACTGCCATGGGTGCTACCATGATCACTGCCATGGGTGCTACCATGATCACTGCCATGGGTGCTACCATGATCACTGCCATGGGTGCTGCCATGATCACTGCCATGGGTGCTGCCATGATCACTGCCATGGGTGCTACCATGATCACTGCCATGGGTGCTACCATGATCACTGCCATGGGTGCTACCATGATCACTGCCATGGGTGCTACCATGATCAGTGCCATGGGTGCTACCATGATCACTGCCATGGGTGCTACCATGATCACTGTCATGGGTGCTACCATGATCAGTGCCATGGGTGCTACCATGATCACTGCCATGGGTGCTACCATGATCAGTGCCATGGGTGCTACCATGATCAGTGCCATGGATGCTACCATGATCAGTGCCATGGGTGCTACCATGATCACTGCCATAGATGCTACCATGATCAGTGCCATGGGTGCTACCATGATCAGTGCCATGTGTGCTACCATGATCACTGCCATGGGTGCTACCATAATCACTGCCATGGGTGCTACCATGATCAGTGCCATGGGTGCTACCATGATCAGTGCCATGGGTACTACCATGATCAGTGCCATGGGTGCTACCATGATCACTGCCATGGGTGCTACCATGATCAGTGCCATGGGTGCTACCATGATCAGTGCCATGGGTGCTACCATGATCAGTACCATGGGTGCTACCATGATCACTGCCATGGGTGCTACCATGATCACTGCCATGGGTGCTACCATGATCACTGCCATGGGTGCTACCATGATCAGTGCCATGGGTGCTACCATGATCAGTGCCATGGGTGCTACCATGATCAGTGCCATGGGTGCTACCATGATCAGTGCCATGGGTGCTACCATGATCAGTGCCATGGGTGCTACCATGATCACTGCCATGGGTGCTACCATGATCACTGCCATGGGTGCTACCATGATCACTGCCATGGGTGCTACCATGATCACTGCCATGGGTGCTACCATGATCACTGCCATGGGTGCTACCATGATCAGTGCCATGGGTGCTACCATGATCAGTGCCATGGGTGCTACCATGATCAGTGCCATGGGTGCTACCATGATCAGTGCCATGGGTGCTACCATGATCAGTGCCATGGGTGCTACCATGATCAGTGCCATGGGTGCTACCATGATCACTGCCATGGGTGCTACCATGATCACTGCCATGGGTGCTACCATGATCACTGCCATGGGTGCTACCATGATCAGTGCCATGGGTGCTACCATGATCAGTGCCATGGGTGCTACCATGATCACTGCCATGGGTGCTACCATGATCAGTGCCATGGGTGCTACCATGATCACTGCCATGGGTGCTACCATGATCACTGCCATGGGTGCTACCATGATCACTGTCATGGGTGCTACCATGATCAGTGCCATGGGTGCTACCATGATCACTGCCATGGGTGCTACCATGATCACTGCCATGGGTGCTACCATGATCACTGCCATGGGTGCTACCATGATCAGTGCCATGGGTGCTACCATGATCACTGCCATGGGTGCTACCATGATCACTGCCATGGGTGCTACCATGATCACTGTCATGGGTGCTACCATGATCACTGCCATGGGTGCTACCATGATCAGTGCCATGGGTGCTACCATGATCAGTGCCATGGGTGCTACCATGATCACTGCCATGGGTGCTACCATGATCACTGTCATGGGTGCTACCATGATCAGTGCCATGGGTGCTACCATGATCACTGCCATGGGTGCTACCATGATCACTGTCATGGGTGCTACCATGATCACTGTCATGGGTGCTACCATGATCACTGCCATGGGTGCTACCATGATCAGTGCCATGGGTGCTACCATGATCACTGCCATGGGTGCTACCATGATCACTGCCATGGGTGCTACCATGATCACTGCCATGGGTGCTACCATGATCAGTGCCATGGGTGCTACCATGATCACTGCCATGGGTGCTACCATGATCAGTGCCATGGGTGCTACCATGATCACTGCCATGGGTGCTACCATGATCACTGCCATGGGTGCTACCATGATCACTGCCATGGGTGCTACCATGATCACTGCCATGGGTGCTACCATGGGCACGCCAGAAATTAGAAATGTTGATGAAGCAGAGGCAGATGTTTTCCAGAGGAATCTGAATGGCTACTGAAAGTGCGTGATCACCCAGGCTGTTATGACTGTCTCTGCTTGTAAGCCGCTAGCAGCAACAGGCTAGTTGGTCAAGTAAGCCACAAGTTCAAGTCTTTTAAGATCAACATTTAAATCTTTAAAAAATTACATTCATGCCTATAATCATCATTCAGGCCTTTAAGTCGTCATTCAGGCCTTTAAGTCGTCATTCAGGCCTTTAAGTCGTCATTCAGGCCTTTAAGTCGTCATTCAGGCCTTTAAGTCGTCATTCAGGCCTTTAAGTCGTCATTCAGGCCTTTAAGTCGTCATTCAGGCCTTTAAGTCGTCATTAAGGCCTTTAAGTCGTCATTCAGGCCTTTAA